>NC_065229.1:300000-317500 GCF_041283825.1 Pyrus communis | reverse complement strand
GACAATGACAGAGTGTCCTGTGATAGATTGATTGACGCCCGAAGCGAAGAACGTTCGACCGTGAGTCACAGGGTGAATTGTAAGCCCCAACCTTAACGAGCATTTTCGGGGACTAGCCCGCTTTCCATTTCCCATTACTCAAGAGGGAAATTGTCCTCATGTGGAATCGTTTTTTTTAGATTGTAACCCTCGAAACCGATCGGAATACGGATGAGATCAAAAAGGCCATCATTGGGGCAAACGATGCAATAGCTTCGGTTAGAGCAAAGCCCAAAATGGCATAACCAAATGATTGTTTAGCCAATGATGGATTTCGGGCCACGGAATGGATCAAAGAACTGAACACGTTTCCAATACCGATAGCAGCTCCCGCTGAAGCAATTGTAGCAGCTCCGGCACCTATTGATTTTGCACCTTCTAACATCTCGAGTTGAGAATTCTCGTCACGCTTTTTCATTCACGATTTTATGTCCTCGTCGATTCTTCCCCTCGTTCCTTTTATCTTGGGCATCTCACTTGGAAATTTAATTCTTTTCGATCTTGTACCCACGGAGCTGAACACCAACAAAATCTCGATGATAAAAGAAAACTACAAGCAACTACATCAATCAACTACAGCTTGAGAGCGGATACAATGCACCACTGATTATTTAATATAGAGTTCTTTCTCAAACCTATCTTTACTTGATACTTGATGGTACGCTCGCTCTGTAGGACTCGAATTCAATCACTGAAACCGATTAAACGCATGTTAAGAGCATACTCGCGGATGAGCAGGTCAACATGCCGATCGGTTCTTCTGGGGAGTTCCCTACTCCGCTAACGCTATAATCCGGTCAGGGCGAATGGATGTAGTGAAGTTACCATTTACTACTTAAGATATTGTGTTAGCAAGCAAGACGTGACTTCTCGCTGATGATGTTTAGTCAGGTCTAGTGCTCTCTCTCTATGAAAATAGTCGTCTGTCTCACTTCCCGAAGAGAGGGAAACCACTCCTTCTAAAAATAAAACTATGTCATTATAGATATAGATGCATAACTCCAGCTTCGCTTTCTTTCTATCAACAGAATGGGAACCCTTATTTATCTTGATACGAATCTCCGATTAAGTTAGCTCTTCCGCGCTTGACTGCTTTCTTCGTCACACTTTACTTTGGGCGTCGTAGCGGAGAAAGGCTTGTGGCCTGCCGATTACCTGCTGCCTTAGACGTCTTTCTCTTCTCTTGTTTGTCTCTTAGGTATACCTTTAGCGAAGCGTTCAACAATACCATCGCCATCGGCTGACTCCAATGAAACCATTTCTACAGCAACTCAAAGGAGGAAACGAAGAAGAAAGATCTAATCCCAGGTAATGATTCTACTTCTACTATGGTGCTATTTGCCATTTGTTCTACAACTCACGGTACAAGTATTCCCTAAGTGAGTAAGGAGATGGAAGCGAAACTGCTCGAATGAAAGCTCTAGCGAGGAGGGAAGCGAAGCTGCTCGACGACAATGGATCGAAAGAGAGTAAACGAAGTTGGCGAATCAATAGCAATTAGGGTAAATGAAGTGACTCGACTAGTTAGTCTCGGGATTGAATCAACCAAGGGAGGAGATGAGCTAGCGAATCAGGAGCAGAAACCAAGTGAATTACTTTACTTGGATCTGTTTTTAGCTATATTTCAACCTTTTCTCCGATGGCTTTTGACGATTGGATTTCTCGAGTCTACTTTCCATGCTTTGACCATTTCATTTGGCAGAGAAGAAAAGAAGAGATGCGGCTTTTGACGGATGTTCTTAGGTTCAGCAACAGTTGAGGAGCCAACCTGCTCGACAATAATTCCATAAACACCTAGCGGAGACGGTGACAACCTAAATAGGAAGATTACAACTCCGAGACATTCCAATAGAAAAAAAAATTCTAGTCATTTATGCGGCTATCAATGGATGATGGAAAAACCAGCTAGCTCGGATGCTAAGAAACATCGTAAGAGAAGTCGTCCTGACAAACGGTTATTTCAGACCTACGTGGAAAGCTTTCGACAGAAAAAGAAAGTGAGACTCGTGCTGCTAGAGGAATTGATCCGAAAGGTGTTACATCACTAAGGTGCTCTTAGCTCCTGATCACTGGCACTTAGTACGAACAACTACCTTAGCACTACGTTCTGACTTTCCGATTGGAGTTTTAACACAAGTAGATCGCTACCCAGGGCAGATGCCGGGAAGCAAGGTGGTTAAAAGAGTTCTTGCTCCAATCTCTTCGGCGGATCCAACTAAGGAATGAACTGGCTTATTTGTAGTTTTTGGGGAGGAATCCCTTTTTATTTATACTTTTAGGTTTTTCCAAAAATCATTGGTGTAGCACGTAGGTGGATGAATCCTTATAACATGAGATCCGAGGAAACGCAGTTAAATCGACTGAAAGGAGGAGATGAGCATGAACATGCGAATCATAAGTCAGGGGTGAGTCATACGAACTCAGGATCGGTAGAGAGGGAAGTTTCTCAAAAACCTAGGTAAGAAAATGGGGCTTGCTTACTTTTGCCCTATGCTAGAGTCGACTTTTCAAAGTCATTCGAATGATTCCCCAAATTCTAATTATTGAAAAAATGAGATCCATTATACGGCCTAATCCGATATAGAAAAAGGCTCCCTTGCTCCGCCTAAATCTGTATCAATAGCAATGGCAAGATCAACTACTGAAGGGGTTGTGGCACCCATTTGGCTTTGTTGGCATGACTCTAGGAATTGATCTGAAATAGTAGCCTGCTGACCAAAATGCCTATGATAAAAGAGGTGCTAGCTAGTTTACTTGCCTACTTCTTAGAGCGAGGACGTAATCCCGGCTCTATCAGCGGAAGAGGAGATCCTTCGTCCAGGAGTCCATTTCTATCCCTTTCTCTTCTATTACTTCTAGCAATCAATCATAATATAGTATAGACTCTTAGCTCAAAGAAGACCCAGGCAATGCCAATCTCGACTAAACTGCATCAACAAGCTTTTCCTGTACCACGAATCCATGTAGATCCAGAATGACACCAAACCAATCTCAAAGAAACAGCAACTATGACCGCAAACGCCAACTCACTTCTATATATACGTCACCAGTACCATCTTGTTTAGCACAAGTGTGATTGTAGCCATGTGGACGATTCCTTTGAGGTTGAGGCTCTCTGAAAGCCCAACTCTTATATACGTTACCGTTAGTCCCTCATTTTGTATCTATATCTATTTAGTCAAGTATCAGCCTCTCCTGTAGTAGCGAGGATAAACGTCGCATTCCCCACCTCTCTCAAGTCGAACTGAAAAAGAAGTTCATCGACAACACCGGCTCGTACTCGCTATTTAAGATTTCGTTTGGAATTTGATTTGCAACCACCAGGATGGGAACATCTTCATCTCATTGGATCAACTTCATCGGAGAAATCCAGTTCTACGGCTCATGGTTCGAGCTCAGAAAAGAAAGAAAAGAAGTCAAGTTCAGTGGGCCGAGGGGGCGCCAGAAAAGGGGATAGAAGAAGCACCCTGAGAGGGAAGGGAAGGATGTGTCTGGTGGACAAGTACCTTAAGTGACAGTTCAATCAGAATCTTAATAAGAATAAGTAAAGGAAATAGTTTTGTGTCCATCTACGGAGGAAGGCTCGTCTCAAATAAATTTTTATTCTAGGTCCAGATGTGGTAGAAAGAAGGGCTTAAGACGGATAAGGAATAGTAAGAGTTTATAGACTGCCTCACTAATAATCTTCCTTATCGTACTACTGTACACAACTAGAAAAGGGGCAACAACTCTTGAGTGAAAAGCAGTATCTCAGTATCTAAGTAGCCCTTCCTTGACTTAGTGGCTTACAATACTTGTCCTCAAGCTAAACAAAAAGCTTACTCAACTCGTAGTGAGCCCACCATTGCTTTCAACAGTCCGCGTTCGGGGACGGACAAGCTATAGCTATAGATAGAGTGGCAAGGAGAGATGCGTTATGGGACACAGGTGGCAATAGAGATCTTCCTATATGACTCGGAAAGTGAAGGAGAGAAGCTAGAGTGCCTATGAGAAGCCTCTATGAGTAGATTATACCATGCCAGGTACAGTAAAAGTCTTTATGATACAGTCTTTATGAGCAGCATACCAGTGTATTTAATGATTTCTGGTGATGAATATATTCTAGCTACCTTTCTCCGGCTAACGCGTATCCGTTTTATTGCTTTTAAGAGTTCCTTACTCACAAGTAGTACGGAAATAAGATCTTTTTTTAATATAAATATCGCTTAACCGTTAACTAATACAGAAAGAGCTTAACTGATTGCTCGAAAGCCCTCCCTTCCCTTATAAACTTAACCAACTGCAACTGATTCACATGAGTCTCAGTAGGACCCTACCAACCAAAACTTTACGCACAAAGATACCTGGAAGACAAACGAAAGACTGAAGGAAGATGGTAACCTATCGTTCTACAAAACCCCTACCGGTTGCATTGGTTAGTAGATCCCCGCATCATGGCTCGGGATCAGAGACCTTCATATTAAAGTACGGCTTTTAACCACACGGCCTGTATGAGTGATATCACAAACACGTTGACTTACAGAAAGATCAAAGACGTTTACCTTTTCGAAGGGCAATGGGAGTCTAAAACAGAGTTACTCGTCGATACGATAGGTTGATTTACGCTTACCCGTCATTATAGGCATAAAGCCTAATCTGAATTTGGAAATTAAAATACGAATAAGCTGGTCAAGTAGAAGGAACTCCCAGAGTGTGAAGCCCCTTGGGATAGGAGATGAGACTTGGTCTGGGGCAATTGCACCGTTCTCTCCCTCCGCGCATGACTAATCGAGAACGAACTTCGCAATTAGAGTTTCTCGACCTTCTCAGGCACTGCGGAATGGTCCCAGAAAGGATGAGAAAAGGGCTGCTGCCGGGCTAGGACCAGCGCTTGCTGCCCGACTATCGCAACAATTGTAGCGGCTCAATTGCCTTCACTAAAGCAGCACTAAAACGAAGCACTATTGCCACCCCTCATACACTCAAACACTTTTTTAGTAGTTAAAGCAGAAGTAGGCCGCATGCAGTAGCAAACTTTTAGCCAAGGGGGCGCAACTAAGGGTTTAGCAAGATCACTCGCTTCGGATGTGCGGGGACGGTTCCTACTTTGAGCTAGCACTTGAGCCTGATGGTGACAAGTGAGGTCATAAGAAGCAAGCGGTGAGCCCTGAGAAAGAGCGCTCCGCCGCGCGCTACGAGGGAAGGAAGCTAAGCACAAAAAGCAGAGCTAAGTAGGGGCGGTGGGTATAGCATACGAGACAGGTGCATTCAATCCTGCTCTCACCAGCTTGTGCTGGGAGTACGGTTCATTAGGTACCATAGGTGTCACCATAGTAGTAATATAATAGCCCATGTCTTCCTTCTCCACTCACTAGGAGTTTGAAAGCTTCAGTCAACACAGTCCTAGGCGCACTAGAATGGATAGCACAGGTCGGAGATGAAGCTTCTAGACCAACCTCTTCCCCGGTCTCTGTATGACTTCAAGGGTTAGTCACCAGGAATGGTAGAGAGAGTTCCTTTTTTGTTCATCTGACCCAGGGAAAATGCTCTTTATTGGTCTCTCAATAGGCGAAGCAAAACAGAACTACGCTCAATCTAGCACTAGCAATGAGGAAAAAGAGGTCTTTTGCCTAGTAGTCGCCTTTCTCTTGTCCAGATCGGAAGTTGGAAATAAGGAGTCTGGTATTGAAAGATAAAGTTTTAGACAGAATTGAGCAGAAAGCTACGTTTCAGCTCCCCTTGAGGGGGACTTGGTAAACTACATTTTGTGTAGTGAAATGATCTATAAACAGAGGATCGACAGAAGCGAAACTCGAATCACACCATCAGGAATAGGTCCAAGCATTCCTCTTTTGGGTAGGTGAGTGGGGAAGATTAGAGCAAGCAAGGCATGAGATCTTCGCCTTCTCCTACTGACCTGTGTTTTGTGTACACTCGGGAGTTCCCAGTTCTCTCTAACGCAGCGGCGGGAACGCTACGAGTTAGCCTCATGAAATAAACTTCTTTTATAGGATGTTCGCTAGCCGTCTAACCATCGGTATATCTGCATCCCGGTACAGATGCTTTTATTAACATCTTTATCGCGTCTATCGGAAGTCCACCTTTACATATGAGTTTTCCCATTCGATCTAATGATGTAATGGAGGAACATCTATCAACTTAGGGCAACCGAGAAAGCTTCGCATCAGAACCCTTACCCTTAGCTCGTTGCTAGGTCATCAACCCCAGTAACCCAACAGGGTAAATAAATAAAACCAACCACATTAGGAAATGCGAGCTGGGAGAGCCGCGAAGCCTTCTTTGTGGAGCAACTTCCTTCAGTTCTAATAAGGTGTGAGCTAGGTGTGGGCTTGGCTTGGGGTAGGCGCTAAGGAAGCAGGTCCCTCTTTTAAGGAGCGTTATGGTCTACGACCTCTACGACTGAATTACCCCTCGGGAAGGAACCAAGAAGAAGGTAGCCCCCCCAAAAAAACAGATGGTTCAGAGCGCTAGTGAGGCTCACAACAGGGAACGAAGGCTGGTCGAGCCTGCTCTCCCCTCAAACCTTCCTTTCAGAGTCTTCCTTTAGATTAGAATAGTTAGAATGGGCTTATTCTTCAGCCTTTTTTTCGTTATCTTTTCCCACCCGCCATCCTCATTCATTGGGCCTCCGTACCACCTACTCACAAACAAGAAAGGGTGATGATCTTTAGCTTTACTTGTGCGTAAGGTGGATTACAAGTGGGTAAGCATTACTGTTGATAGGGAAAAGCTAGAACAAGGGGGCAGAGGAAATAGCCTTGCGAGACCCAGCGAGGGTACCGAATGTCCAAGATAGTAACAGTCGATCGCGCCTTATTATCTTGACAGCCGTGCTTCTTTTTACCAGAAATCACCCTTTTTAATGCTTTGGCCCATAGGGGGAGAAGTTTTCTTAAAGTTGTGCCCTCCCAGAGTGGAATTAAGGTTGTGCTATCAAAATCCCTGGGAAACAGACAAAGATGAAAAAACATCCGTGGTTTAGGAGTGGAATTTCTCTTCCAGTGACCAGATTAGATCCAGTATCACCGACCACTTCTTCAGACGTAGTTCTTCTTGATACTTCAAAGAACGACGTAGAGATGTCTGTATCCAAGAACCTCTAAGTCCCACTTCAGCAGGTTAGAAGTCTTGTCCTTATCAGGTCAAGACTTGTATACTTTATGTTTGGTCTGATTTTCCCTTAATACTTGAATAAGGCAATCAGGGTTCTTTGACTGGTGATGCCGTGGCTAGCAAATCGATAGTGCTGGGTTAGATGCTTGGCTCCAGTCTTTAGATATTTGTGAATGAGATGGGTAATTCTTTGATTAGCAGTCTCCGAGAGTGTGCTCTAGTAGAACTTTCGGCTACAGTTGCCGATGAGGTCTTTTTTGAGTCACTGGGCTTTGATCCGTCGCCATTCTCTAAGCGGAGTCGTGCTTTGTTCATTGCAAGTGTTGAGTTTGAGGCAAAGCGGAAGAAGTTCGATCCGGATGTGATCTAGGAGAAGAAGAACGTCATCGTGGCAGAGGTAGTAGCTCAAGCTAAAGAACTTGAGAAGACCTTGGAGGAAAAGATGAACTTGCTTGATGCATGCCACGCTGTACGCAAGGATCTGAAGACCGCCCACTCATCTTTGCAGGAGCAGATCATTGAGTTGGAAAGGAAGCTGTCGGGTTTGCGGAACTAAGCTTCATCTCTTATGGAAAAGCTGGATGAGTGTAATGACAAAGAGTCCGAGCTAGAGTCGCAGATGGAATCTGCTGCATAGGACATAGAAAGCTTGTCGATGAGGGTCGTTCTTGCCGAGCATGAGTATGAACGTGCAGCATCTTCCCTTTATGTTTATAGGGAGAAGATTCTGGGGCTGCAAAAGTCCGTTGAGACAGTTGGGCTTTGAGCTTTCTTGCTTTGTCTGCCTTGGACATCTTCATAGTTTTGATTTGACTTTCTTTATGCCGATAGGACATACCTATAAACTTGGTTTTCTTTTTTGGTATTATATATGCATGAATTCCATGGTTTGATTTTGCCTTTTACACTCTTGCTTAGGAGTTATTTGCTTACACCCGGTAGGACGTGGTTAATCTGCTCTTTCATCTTGAATGGGACAAATTGTGAATCTACTCCTGGCTTATGAGGAAAAAAGGGCTTTTTGATGTTGTTTTGCCGTAAACACTGTATACTCATGCCGGCCAGGAGTTTGCCGTTCATAGTTTATACTCATGCAGGCCAAAAGTAAATAGTTTAGTCTCATGTTCAGGAGACTGTCCCTAATTTATACTCATAGTGGGTAGTAAAGAGTTAATCCTCATATTCAGGTGAATAAGGTACATCTCATTTAATGAAGTTTTGGTCCGGGGCTTTAAACAGCACTCCGGTGGGACAGGGTAGTTATCGTTTTGGTGAGACTGAGGTAAGTGAAGTGATACAACTTAGACTTACACAATTGTAAGACTGCTTAGGTAGTTTAGGCTCGTGCCTAGGAGCGTCTTTGAGTTGTACACCTGGTGGGACTGGGCAAGTAAGCTTGTACTCGCCGGTGGGACAGTAGTTTTATTGAGATCTTTTCTCTCCCTTACCTACCTTAAAGCTGCCTTAGATGCTCTTGTTGGATCCAATCCAGAAGAAGTGGGTATGGATTTTGATCTCGATCTGGTCTACTGGTGCAACATTCGCTTAGTCAACTCATGGTAGTGCTACTGATGTCGGTGCTGGACCCGGAACAGCTGCTGGACCGAGTTAATCGACAGGATCTACCCCTCCAAATGGAATTGGTAGGAATGCTCGTTCAAATGGAATCGGAACTGTGACTCGCTCCAACTACGGCAGTAAGCCACCCAAAGGTAGGAATGCCGTGAATCCTAAAAGGGAGAGGTAGCCGGTAGTTGAGAGATATTGATCTTGTTTTGTATTGTTGTTGCTAGACCAAAGGGAAAGGGAGAGGAAGCGAATGCTGACGAGACCCTTCTACAACAAAGAAAGTAGATTCATTCAATATTCCATCTTTCCTGGGGCTGGGTCTTGACTTAGGAACATGGAGTGCGTACCGCTCTTCCTACCAGGTCTCCCCCCCGCTGAACAAGTGGAACCACCAGATTCGTCTATATAAATTTATACTTTATTTTACAGTGGAGCAATCATGGTGAACCAGCATTTAAAAAATCTTCAATAAAAAAATTATCCTTATTCCTAAGCCATATTAAACAAAAACCTATTTTTATTAAATCTTCATTTGTAAGTCCAGCATCATTCCACCAATCAATTTATGTCAGGTTAAGAAAAAAGAAGACTTGCATTCTAACCTGTCTCAACGAGAACTGGTAGAGACCGGTCCTTTACTTATGTCAAAAATGCAAGTTGCACCATTGAATAACAACTCTAATTCCACCTCCTGGTCAAATACAGGTTCGTGCTGCATAGCTGGGGAGGAACTTTAATCACATGTCGATGCTCTCACTTAGTGGAATTTCATTGACGTAGTTTCGACCCCTGATGAGGAGTCCATATGTCGATTCAAGTTAAAGAAGAAATAGGACTTTTGTTCAATAGGGATTTGAAATAGGGATTGGTCTGTCTCACAGATGAATAAGATGTCCCAATTGTTCATTTCATTCAAGGTGCGTTTTCCTCAGTGGACTTCGAGACCTAAGGGAGATGGTAATATGTAATATTATCGACCACCGGGAGAGGAAAAGAAGAGTTATTTATGCACTGAACGAGCCGAAGGCATGGAATAGGGATAGATATGTCTCAAAGATCAGGTATTTTGGGAAATGCTGTTGTCACGCTCTCCTGACTATCGAAGACTCGAGCTGACGAAACCATTCGACCAGGTAAGAGGGGGCTAAAAAAGAGAAAAAAAAGAGATTTGTAAGTAGTTGAGCCTTTTTCCTTCTTTTTCGCGGTGAATTGACCCCCTTTAGAGCGGTTTTTGCTTTAAAATGGCTTTGTTTGGGCATCCTATCCCGTCATTTTCGTTTTTTTTCTTCATTAGGGGCTCTTTTAGGCTGGTGGTGGAGTGAATTGAGGGACCGACGGATCGTTGTGATAGCCGTGGTGAGTCGAATAGTAATATTCCTTCATAATGTCATAGATAGATTCAACTTGAAAGACCAGTTTTCTTTTGTTGTTTAGTGAATCGATCCAGGTTGTTGTACTGAAAGTGGGAAGCAAATGAATCGAGTAGCGAACCTGTAGCAGTAGAAAGGATGTACTAGAGGGAAATTCAAATCCATGTTCCTAAGGACAGATGAAGCGAATGGATAGCTCGTGGGATTGACCCGTGTATAAGGTAGCGCCGGAGTGCGGAGGTTGTCCTACATTACTCGGTCGGAGCGCTCTCTTGGGTGAAATAGTGAAAGCAAAAAGTTTAGCGTACGTTCTTGCCGGGAGAGTTCACCTGTGTCGGTCTACCACCGAAACCCAGACGCCAAAGGGATATTTAACTACGGAATAATACATTTCACAAAACGGCATTATCATTGCTTAAATCGAACGGGATAATATCGAGAATTCCCCCACCTACTTTTCCATGAAATGAGAATCCACCCGTAGACTCTATTTGGGCATTCCTTAAACAAGCGGCCTACCACCGACTTGCTATCACCTATCTTCCCCTCCTCCTACTAAGGCAGACACTGAGCCCAAGGAACACGCTTTCTCAAGCGTGGTCCGCCCACTCTTACCCCGGGTGCTAGCGCTTTCGCGCTAGGAGCATGACGAACCCCTCCTGTGGTATATCCGCCGCTCCTAAGTGCGCTTTCCCGGTAGTAGTCTCCCAACTCTGGACAAACAGTATCCTGTCGTCGTCACCTGCGAGTCCCTAGGAGCAAAGGTTCCCCGCGTTAGCCATTAACTTCACTCTCTTTGTGACTCCTCGATCAACCAACCTGTCTATATGTATCTATTCGACCTACCGAAATTCTGTCGCCAGTTCTACTGCCTTGACTTTTCGAAGTATTCAAGCAAGACAAACCTCAGAGTACGCCGCGCACGGAGACCGGCCTATAGCTTTCACCGAAGATTGTGCTTGTACGGGTCTCTTACTCGTCCATTCATCTGGAGCATACGGGCATTCCAAGAAGCACCTTTCCCTTAGAAGCCATTCTCGTGCTTAGAAGCTGGCATGGAAGGAGTTTTATGTACTCCCCTATCCCTTGTTGATCTCATCGATTTGTTAATAACATAGAATATAGAAGTTTTGGATATCTCCGTATATAGGATCCGTGCCGTCGTGAGATATTAAAAGATTTTCCACCAATGCATTTTTCTCTTCAATTGTTCCTCGAAAGAGTGCACCGTCTGTCTCTAATGCGAATTCAGAAAACGAGATAACATAGTAGTTCCTGCCCACAGAGTCCTCTCCCTTAACAGGCTGGACTGGTCCACAGGAATCACCGCTAGCGGCTACAGTTAAACCACCTGCCTCCTTCGACTGGAGATCAATAGCGGCGGCCAAATCGATAGTCCTTGAGGGGATCTCTTACTTCATTGGAACGGGAACTGACACAAAACTATGGATAGACCCCTGGTTGAACGGCTCACCGTTGATCCACCGGCCGTCTAGGTCCCACCCGGCCGCAGTGGAAAGGTTTCAGTCAGTTAGCTCAATCATAAATAGATAAACCGACGAGTGGGATAGGAACCTGATTCTCCACCGATGGACTTTACCTGAAAATAAGGTATCGAGACCTACTGACATAGATTAAGCAGCTACTAGATCCCCCGTCTTGTCGAAGAATCAAATACTTCGTTCTCATCGATTGGGATTGACTGTCTTCTTTACTTCGACAGATGTGGTCAACCCCAGCTTGCTTATCTACGGCTGCCATATTCCGTGTAACTTAATGAATTTGATCTAATCCAATAAGCCCGTAAGCGCCGGGACAATATAATTATAATATCCTATAAAGGTGAATATTCAATATACAATTATTTGAGACTCCCCAAGGGGAACGGGATCATGCAATAAAAGATTACTATCAATTAAGCTGGTACAGCCACTACGTCTATTGTAGTACTACTTTCGCTGCTCTTCTACTCCCTGGCACTCGTGTCGCCATAACCCCCCGCGGCATTTCCATGACCAACTAGAAATAACCAGCAAAACCCATTCTGAATGGAACCAAACCAACCGGAACCTCCAACTCTCTTCTTTGAGGATAGCTCCCTTCTTCTATTCCGGACGGGGTTTATTATATTTATTATATTAATTAATAAGAAATGGAGTCTCACTCAATATTCAAAGGATCTTTCATTGATCAGAAGGTGTTGTTTCTTTCCACCCCGTTTAGAAGCACTTCATAGTTTGTTTGTTATTCGGAACTCCATTCTAAGGATGTAGCTGCTGAATATCCAATAGTTGACTTAAGAAAAGTTCTCGGACATTATTTTCAAAGAGAAAGTTTGAGCTATTTTTTAAGAGTAGAGTGGGTTGAGTTGGGAAGCGTCTTTCTTGAGCTTAGCAAGCGGAAGGGGTTTCATCGGAGAGCAAACTCCCGAGATATTAGTGGCTTGATGAACTATCCCATTTATGAAGATTTTTATTTTCGTATGAAACAGATCCGCTGGTCCGAATCAATAGAATCAGGAGTTGTTCGGATGATTGCCCCTGCTGGGAATCGATTCATGCCAAACGGGACTTCTTCACTTGTCAGTCGCCCGGGGCGCTTCTTGTTTTATTTTCTTGATCCCCTTGTATGATGGTCTCGAACCTGCTGAATTAGCATGCGTTGACCACTTTATCTTGATAGGGGCATTTTTTACCTTTCTTCAACCCGGGGCGCAGCTAGAAAAAGAAACCAGATGGTTAGAAGTAAAGGCCGAACGTAGGTGCTACACCGAGATTTAATAGCATACCATACATTATATTATGGTAATCGCGAGAATCCCTAGGTTTCAGTCCTAAGCTCCAGCCTTTGTGGATCTAGTAGGGGCTTCCGTCCCGTCCCGAACGGATGAGATAATCGAAGTCTTTTCCCGCGTCAGCGGGAGGATGTTAGTGGTCAAAGATCTCAGAGTTTGAAACTGACACACTATAAACCTAAAAAGAAAAGTGATCCTCAATCTTTTTATTGCTGGGGACACGGATTAGTCTTCAATAATTGGTTAATCACAGCGAGCGGCTCTCTGGCCATTATCAGACTAAACCAACCAGATGTCTTCGCAAGCAAAAGAGGAGTTGCCGCTATTTCTGTCCACCAGTTACCAGGGTATCTATCTATACTGAATACTCATACTCGATTCTTAACCGATGCCGCGGGGCAGACGAAGAATGATTGTATATAATCAAATTCGAGAAAGAATCTCTGCTCCCTCTTCCCTGCGTATGCTCCCTTCTTCACCGCCGCCCGTTCTTTCTTCACCGACACGCAAGGAGTCCCATTCTGCAAGGATAGTCGTGGTTAGAATCACAAGCACATAATATAGCTAAAATCACGAGTATAATCATAGCTAAAAAGGCTCGCCCTTCTGTTGGAGCAGCCGCTCCCCGAGTCGCGGAGATATCGTATTTCTTAATAGTTACCTCGTTCCATTCACCACAAGGCACCCGTCTTCCTAACTTCATCAATCTTGTCCCTCCGAAGCCTTGCTCTATCAAAACGATTGCTAGAAGAGTCGATCACTAAACCCCATAACATAGGTGGCTTAATAACCTTTGCATAGAGCCGCACTTGAAAGAAAGGATACATCTGAGCTAATTTTATTGAAATTCTTGTGCGTATCGCGATGCTCCTTGCTTTTGCCGAGGGGTTCGTCTTGGCTTTGTCTGGTAAGTTGCGATGGCTTCAGGACACATTCTTTCGAAGAAAATGACATGGATAACTAGGGAACCACTACAATAGGAAATAACGGATCTATTCACTTAAGTTGAAAAAGCTGCTTTATGGATATCTACCTAGGGAAGGTCGAAAGCTGAAGGAAGTCTAAAATAAATAAGATCGTGCTTCGTCTTCGTTTACGACACCGGCAATAGGATAGTCTCGTCGAGTATGAAATGAATAGTAGCAACCAACGGTGTGAAAGCGTCCGTTAACTAATAGGTATAGGTAGGTGTAATATGTTATAGCTGGCAGCTCCGGAGCTGTAGCAAAAGGCTTATTGCTTATCAAATAAAGTGATTGAACTATCTTACTTGGGCGGATGGGTAGAAAGAGGCGTCTTACGACACCCCTGTTAAGGGAGAAACTTTCCTATGTAGAATGTAGCACATCAGAAGAATCCGAGCGCTTGCTAGTAGTTTAATTGGCACGTTTTAGACATCAGAACAAGAAATCTCGTGATTGATGGTTGGTCTTTCTCTCGATAAAAGGCAACGCATAGACTGTGGTACTAGTCAAGCATGAAAAAAAAAAGCGTTATAAAGTGGCTCTGAACAATTCAGATTGTGTTGACCGTATAAGGAAAAATTAAGTAAAGAAAGAAGACTAAGCTAGTCCGCTTGTGTATGTTTATGTCAGTCCCTTGATCTATCATGAATCGCGAATGAAGATGTACCCCGGTAATTGAAGAGCCGCCTTTCTCTTTCTTTTAGTTCCGACAGCTCTAGAAGAGGGTCTTGGGTTTAATTCGAGGTGGTTGGTAGTTGTGACAAATCTAGATTGAGCCTCTGTTCCTTTTTGGTGTCTCAAAATTACATACATAAAGGTGTCCGTCATGGCTAAACAGAAAAAGGAGAGAGAGTGCTTCTATCATCACATCATTAGCAAGAAATGGGCGTTGGAACAAGTCTTCCTTGAATTCTCAGTTAGAGCATCCTCCTTTTCTGCAACAGCGGGAAAGCGGGTGAATTCGCCTTGGCGAACTTAAAACAAAAAATACATCTCGATGAAAATAGTTCAGTTCCGTCTTAGGTTGTACCTTATACGGGCTAGTCTGTCACTACCAAAGTTATAGTCAAGATTGGGCGGAGGATCAAAGATCCCCGGGTTCGAACATTGTCTTTTCCATCTTAGGTGGGTATAGAAGCTGCTGATGATGAAGAAAAACTCTCAATCCTGGTTCGAGGCTATGCTGCTTCTAAGCTCTCCTCACTTTCACGGCAAGAAGGCCATAGCAGCGTTTGGGGCTGCACAGGATCTTTAAAGTAGGTTCGACCGCATGCTACAGAGGAACGACAGACGGATCAGAGCAACGGATAAGCTAATACGAAAATAATGTATATAAATAGGGCGCCCAATACATTAGAAACTCATTGCCCATGGATAAAGAAAAAAAAAATTACTGTAATAGTGGATTCGGAATTGTGTAACCTCCCATTGCTCTATCTACGATAGCACGCAGCCGATAATGAAGACAGATATATATAAAGTGTGCAGTGAGATTTGTTAAACTAATCATGCCCTTACGCCTACCGTCGTAGAAGCTGTTCCTAGGAAAGATTATGGTTCTAGCGTTCTGATTGAATCCCCCTAGAGAGGGGCCGGGCAAATGATAATGAGGCTGGCCCTTCGGTTGTACACGACTTCCCAAAAAGGTATAGTGGTTTCCCTGACTTGGAAGATTGGGACTTTGACCCCTACTGGCCGAAAGAGCCACGATGGGATTGGCAAAGGTCGGGCAGCGGGTGTCGCCGACCGGACTTCAATCTGGAATTTGATTGGCCCGACCCGCCGCACTGGGATTGGGGAGACTTGGATCTAGGCGAGCTCCTTTCTTATTCAATAAAAAAGAAGCCTCGCCTGGATACCCCGGTTTTTCCGGGACCGGCGGAATCGTCGGCGCGGAAGTCCACTTCTAGGCACTAGCTTCTACGGGGGGAGGACAGGCGACCGACCCGCTGGTCAAAGGTTCTAAAAGAATGCGCTTCCTTTAATGAAAAGCAGCTGATCGGTAATTAATGTGCGCTCCTGTGGGAGTCGAACCCACCACATAGGCTTTTTCCTTGTTCTACCGAGATGAACTAAAGAGCGTGAGGAAGATTGGATTACTTATTATTAACCGCAAAGCTTTCCACGAGGAGCCCCAAAAAGT
Organism: Pyrus communis; assembly: GCF_041283825.1. Taxonomy (NCBI): domain Eukaryota; kingdom Viridiplantae; phylum Streptophyta; class Magnoliopsida; order Rosales; family Rosaceae; genus Pyrus; species Pyrus communis. The sequence continues at coordinate 301,507 of NC_065229.1, read as the reverse complement.
CACAAAAATTTCAGAATTAGGGGTATACGAAACCGTGTTTTACATGGCTGAGTGGAGGGTAACTCTGCTGACCGAAGCTGGCGTAAGTCCCTCCAAAGAGGGACTGGAACCGCTCCACATATATCTCTTTCGGAACGAGCCTTAACCGACGCTGCTGCTGCTACTGGTCTGGACACCAAAAATGCTGTCGATAGAGTTAAAGCAAGCATGCCGAGCCGGGAAAAGCATAACGGGCCGTAGAAAGAGCGCAAAAGCACACTCCCCTTGCCTTGATAACAAACCCAACGCTAAAAAAAGACCTCCTACACGCACGGGAACCAGAACAAAAGAAGGAAGAAAATAGGATCCGCCCGCACGTCCGAAAGGAACCAAGACCAGAAGATGCGGCATCGATCAGCTCCTTGAGTTGCTTCCTTAGCTCTGATAGTTCGGGGGGCAATTTTCGGGCGCAAAGCCTCCGGTTCCAGCTCTATCTTATGGTCCACCGGCCTTCTCGGTGTAAGGGTCTTCGACACTCAGGCATGACATCCTCAAAATCTCTTGTCGGGATCGTGGAACTATCGCTCGAGAAGTAAGTAAGCTGCTCCTTGTTTGGTCATAAGGATAATCGTTCTTATTAGGTCAGGGGCGGCCGGCCCGGGGGTTACCCGCGATTGGTAATGGCATAACCAGAAGAGGGGTAGGGGGGACAAGGTTACGCGCTGGGTAGCGCAGCGCATCTGTTTTGGGTACAGAGGCGACGAGGGGTGCTAACCCGGCCACCCAACCCAGCGGGTCAGGGGCGGGCCGGCCATAGGTTCGAATCCTGCCACCTTTCTTGTGGATCATCCTGTGGTTACCGGATGATGGGAATAACAAAGCAGAAATTTTGAAATGAGCACGAAATGTCAATATATGAATTGTTTCATTATTCGTTATTTCCGGGTCTTTTCATTGCATTCACTTACAACAAGAAACAACCACCAGCGTTTGGTGCAGCACCTGCATTTTGGTGCATTCTTCTTTCTTTCCTTGGTCTTTCGTTCCGTCATATTCCTAATAACTTATCCAATTACAACGTATTAACCGCTAATGCACCTTTCTTTTATCAAATCTCAGGGACATGGTCTAATCATGAGGGTAGTATTTTATCATGGTGTCGGATCCCAAGTTTATATGGATTCCTTCTTTGTTACCGGGGTCGACCCCAAAGCCATAATGTCTCAAAACGAGGAGGCCATAGAGAAACTCTTTTTTATTCCTTTGTCTCGAACTTCGTGAAGAACTCCATTCTATCTCTCCCTCGTTACGAACAAAAAAGTGGTGGTGTTGTACACCGCCAGTTGTACACCCCCTTCGTTCTACGAACCCTTGTTGATTCTGAACTTCGTTCGCGAAGGAACCGGGCTTTTGACGGGCCAGCCCTTTTTTATGCGCCGCTTTACCCCGAAAGGAAAATTAGCTTTGCTCCTCTGGGCACTAGGCGCTCCCGTGGTTCGCGAGAAGGAAAAAGGATGAATCCTTTGTT
>NC_065229.1:270000-297500 GCF_041283825.1 Pyrus communis | reverse complement strand
CATGAAAAGACGATGTCCTGACCACTGGACGAAAGGGACCAAAAAGCCATTCTTCATATACCTCAGCTCCGAGAATAGAAGTGGTTCGTTTTGTTTCTATACGCAATTCAAGATTTCGTTTGTGTTGATGTTGTCGATTTCTGATGTGAATTCGGCGGGTCGTCCCCCTCCCCTTTCTACGATCATAAAGCCCCCGGATCCCTTTATTTGTCTTTTATCCCCCCTGAACAGAATAAGTAAGGCCCCGTCCTTTCTAAAAAAAAAAGGGGGGGGCGAAGCGCCTGTTTGAAGTGGCGAAGGCCTATGCTAAAGTAAGAAAGAAAGTACGTTAAGGTTACGAAGTCACTTAGTCGAACTATAAAGAAAGGGAGGCTAAGGTTACGAAGTAAGGTCGGCTGGTTAAGGAAAGCTCAGGTTATGAAATCGCTTAGCCGTTAATTAATTAAGTAGTAGTGAGGCGTCGGTACGGAGTTGCGTCAGCTGTAGATATAGACTAGGCTAAGGGACGGACTTCATCTCTTCTATTCTCTTCACTTACACCTTACACTTCCGCTGAGTCTAACGAGGCTCAGGTGCGGAGCCTTCCACTGTGGACCGAGACTACACAAAGGTAGAACACCATAGAAACTTCGCTGACTTTATCATAAACCTCGATTTCGCTACGCTCAATAAGAACCCGGAATAGCGGAAATAGGTTCGTGTTCCGCTTCAAAAGTAAGTCGTCTTTGCCCAAGTGTGAACCGCAGACGACTCTCCAGCGGTTCCGTTCCTTCTTACTTTACTTCTGGATCAACCCAACCCGAATGGGAAGAAGAGGATCAGCCAAACAGCAGGCAGCTCCACTTTGTACATTTGCTGAGGCAGACCAATCCGGCATTTTTAAAAAGGGAAGGGAACTTCTCACCGAAGGAGGCGGTAGGAATGAAGGAGGCGGGAAGCTACCGCTTCTGGAATGCAAGCTTATCCTTGACTTTTTTTTAGAGCGTACCGCTATAATAAATAAAGCTTTATGGATGAAGTAATCGGAGTGACAAATGGTTACGGTTGCGGAAACCGGAGAAAAAGTCGGTTACCTTTTGAATCAAAATAGCGACGAGCCGAGTACTACGACTACAGGGGAGGGGGGGAAGCAAAGCTTCGTAGACAGCTTCGCTTCCTCGTCGCTTCTTTCTGGCGACTAGCTTCTCAAGTGGGTGGCTTGGTAAGCAAGCTACCTTCAGCATCGGTAAAATCCCTATCAATAATAGGCCGGAATGGTGGGGAAGGAGGCCCCCCTACTTCAATGGAAAGGGGGGAATCACCGTTTCACAGCCGCTCCTCTACAACTACCTTTCGCCCAACATGATCACGAACGAAGACAGAGAATTGCGTAGATAGAAGGACGAAACGAACCAACCCACTTGTCCTGATCGGAACGATTGAAGAAAGAAAGATAATGGTGGCCCCTTTCGCCCAGGGGGCATCGTCGGAGAACAATGTCGGGGACAGGGTGAGAACCTTCCGTCGGTACGCCCTTTAAGTGTTGGTTCTTCCATATTTAGATATGGCCAGATAGAAGAGATCTATATCTTTCTATCGATAGATAGATATATTGAGAAATGGATATTGATCTGGTTTCAAGATCTATGAACAAGAGATCCCTAAATATCCATTTGAAAAAAGAGATGAATAGATAGGGCGGAGCCAGCTGAAGGAAGGAGCTAAGATTCACCTGCAATCTTTCTAAAGCAACAAGCGAGAAACTTTACTTTGAGAAAGAAGCGCCTTCTATTATAATGTAAAGGCGCCTTAGCCTATCTATAGTAAGGGGCCTTTTCTTGCTCGTTAGCGCCCCCGCAATAATAAAATTAAAGTTTCTCCTTACTCTTTAAAGTAAGCAAGTAAACTTTAATTTGAAAACCTTACTAATAGAAAGGGGAAAGATGCGCTCAAGCATGCGAAGAAAGCTCTTCGAGCTTCCCTTATATTATAGAAAGGTTTGTTTTGTAGAAAGGGACTTCTAAAAATATCGCATAAAATAAATAAAATAAGTAGGGGCTTCAAAGCTTGTTGTAGTTTAGGGGTGCGCAGGTTTGGAACCCTATACAGGGGGCTAGCGCGCAATGGCTTTCTCTGAAAGGGGCTCGCTTCTTCAAGCTACGCTTGCTGCTTTTCATTTTGTTAGGAGTAGGTGCTTGCTGCTCGTCAAAGCCGTAGCTTGCTGTCTACTAAACGAGCCTTCACTGCCCGCCCGGCCCCTATCTTTAATCTTAAGTAAAGTTAAGTAAAATCAATGAAGTGAACAGCCCAACCTCTTTGTTTGAAGCTTTGCCAGGAAGCTTCTACTTGTTGAAGCTTTGCTTCCCCTAATTCCAAAACACAACAATAGACTTGCAACTATAGTATAGGAAAAGCTTATATTTGATAGCGGTCATATGGGGGAAAGGATCCGATCGTAGATAGAGACTTAAACCTGTGTGGGGGTAGGGGCGGATGTAGCCAAGTGGATCAAGGCAGTGGATTGTGAATCCACCACGCGCGGGTTCAATCCCCGTCGTTCGCCCATCAATAAATGGACCATTTGTTACGGAAAAACCTAAAAATAATTTTTTCTGCAAGTCATCTCGAGGCTTTCAAACGCATCCAAGCAATTGGTATGGTATCCGATTGATAAAAACCATAGATTCGCGTCGCCTACTTGCTGAAAGCACAAATAGAATTGCCGATCATTCATTGTATGAAGTTTTTAAGACCTCACTAATCGGCCTTACACTTTTAAGTTCATAATGAATGAAATGACCCAGATAAAATCTCCCCTCCTTTTTACTAAACCACGGGGAGCCCCGGAGTAGTTTACCGGGCAAATTTAGTTGTCGTGACGATACCTTTCTTATTTCTTAGTGGAAGATCGGAAAAGATTTCTCTTCATCACGAGACCGATCGGATCCGCCGTAGACACCCGGGGGACCCCCACAAGGCAGGCTAAAAGAGTAAGAGGACAACAAGCAAAGAGTTATGCTTTCGTTTCTTTGCTTTGTTGAAATTGAAATAAAGTTCTTTTAAAAGGGTGTAGGTATAATGCACGCAGGCCAAGTCAAGAAAGGGACTTCCTTGCTTTTCTTTCATAGTAGTCTTAATGACTAGTAGTTTGAAGCCTTAAGAAACCGGTTTTTTTTGGCACTCGGTTCCTTCGTCTTAAGTCAAGTTCAGTTTACTTTTTAGATTCGGAACTCTTAGTCGAGCTGATGGCGAGATCTTTTTTTTGTTCGGGGTTCAAGAGAAAAGAGAGGAACCACCACCCAATGGTGCTTTTACGAAAGCACGGTCACCGGTGGCCCTCCACCTTCTCGACACTATCGAACCAGAAATCCACTCTCAATCGTTCTGGAGGAATTTTTTGCGTATCCTGGACTTAAGGGCAAAAAGTGCCCTATCCGCGGGGGGCAGCGCCAGTTGTTTGTTTTCAAGTCAAGCCCCGTATCCCTATCTCTTTTTAGGTTGGCATAACAAAGAAAGAGAGTGCCAAGAAACAACACATACCCCTCACTTTTTGAAGGTTCGGGATCGTCGGGGAGCCCCTATAGACGTAAAGACTTGACTTCACTGAACCGGCACTACTATTTGTCGGCTCCTACCACTCGTCCCTCGTCTGCTCGTCGAGTGCGTCCCTGGCCCTTGCTCGTCTCTAGTAACCGATCGAGTTTCTTCGCCCCTCTCCCGCTTTTTGATTAGGGCGAGTCACTCAAGTCCCTCTTTTACGAAAATCCCGGGGTTTATGCGTTTTTCGGAAACTAAAGTAAGTCGCTCGTCAAGCTAAAAACAGAGGAGTTCCCTCACTACGAAAGGTGCCCCGTGGATGGACGAGTTCCTAAACTAAGTAAAGTTTCTCGCTTGTTGGGTTCCAAACCTCGCACGTATATGGGTCAGTCTCCTATCCTTGCCGCTGTTGACCTCTCTCCTGTCCAGCCACAGAGCAGTTCGCAGAAGGATCTTTCTCAGGACTACCGTCCTGCCTCAGTCTCCTCTCGTCTCCTTTCTTTCATTCAGCGACTGGGTGCGCGCTTCGCCATGAAAGATCTTGGTGATCTTCATTTCTTCTTGGGAATCGAAGCCAAACGTACATCGACTGTTCTAGTCTTGACTCAGACTAAATACACCTTGGATCCGCTTACTCGCACTGCAAGACTCCAAGCCGTGTCCCACACCCCTTGCGTCTGGCTCAAAGCTCTCTGCATACGACGGTGCTCCTCTCTCTGATGCAACAGAATATCGTATGTTGCCGCCCTTCAGTACCTCACTCTCACCAGACCTGACATTTGCTATGCCGTCAATCAAGTTTGTCAGTTCATGCACGCTCTCACCACCGTTCATCCCCGGGCTGTAAAACGCATCTTACGGTATCAGAAGGGTTCTCTTGGCCTTGGCCTAACCATCACTCCGGGACCGTTAACCACCTTCTTTGCATTCTCCGATGCCGACTGGGCTGGCTGCCCCGATAGCAGACGGTCCACTACGGGCTTCTGCGTATTTCTCGGAAAAACCTACTGACTTGGGTTTCCAAAAAGCAACCGACTCTTTCCAGGTCCAGTGCCGAAGCAGAGTACAAGGCACTCGCCCTTACTACCTCTGAACTGTTATGGCTTTCTTACTTGCTACGCGATCTAGCGGTGCCATTTCGCTATAAATTTATCCTGCACTGTGATAAAGCTAGCGCTACACACTCGGCGGCCAATCCTGTGTTCCATGCCCGCTCTAAGCACATAGAAGTTGACTACCACTTCGTTCGCCCTTCCCTGTCTCACTGAGCCGCCTAACCCAAGTAGCCGTCGGCCGTTCTGTTCTATCATTCCATGCATGGAATGTTCCTTCCCCCCTAGTTCACCACCCCGGTGAGGAAGGAGAGTCCCACCTCTTTGAAGTGCTAATTATTCCTTAGCGTTTCACACTAAGTAAGCAAGCTACCTCTCCCTATGGTCGAGCAAGTAAACTACCTTGCAGAATGGAAAGCCTTGGATGGTCTTGAAAAAGCCTTTGAAAGCTCAACACTCGAGTGACATCATTCAGCTCATAGAGATTTCGACAAAAAGATGAGAGTAAGGCAGCTTCTATTTCCTTTTTTTTTTAAGCGGATCCGGGGTGTGATGATGTCAGGAAAGAGCCACGTCACCTAGAAGTCTGTCTACTTGATTTGATGAGTTAGGAATAAAAACCTTAGCTATACGTAAGGGTAGTTTACTTGCTTACTTTAAAGAGTAAGGAAGCAGGGTGCTTCAAGAGGATAGGATGGAATTGACCCCAGTATGCCAATCCAAGTCAGAAGACTTAGTCTCAGAGTCAGTCAAGAGTCCTTTCCATACCGAGTAGGAAGGTCAGATCGATGAGATCGCTCAGTCGCAGTAGAATTGTTTGGAGTTTCCTTGGTGGACAATAGAGAGCCAAATCAGACTCGTGAGGTCGGTGAACTAGGTGGGAAAGCGCAGGTCAGCGCTGTGGAGATAGAAAGGCTGATGGATGGATCCTTCCACTGTCTTTGAACCGAGACTAGGCAATTGAGAAGACCATAGCATAGAAAAGCCTCTCTCTCATCCACTTTGAGCTCAATAAACAGCAGCTGGGCTGGAAGAGCGTCAATCGGTGCGTCTTTCGCTTCCAAAGTCTTCGTCTTTGCCCATTTTGCACTTCTCTTCTGCATACGACTTTCCACTGGTTCCATTCCTGATGACTTCTCCGAATGAAGGAAGAAGTCAGTGGGAAAGGGCCTGAGTAAATCAGTCGTAGGTCAATCCATCCAGGAAGACCCCAGATTTGTATCCTGATTGGTTCTTGCACATGCTTGCTTTCCAACATGAGCTTCTTCTGAGCCCTCAACATGGCAAATGAAGCCAATCTTCTTGGTTGGTACGGACCAGCTCGGGGCTTGCTTTCGTAGGGTCCAAATGGCGTCCGTGTAGTGCATCATTTTCACTCACTCTCTTTTTCGGGCCCCTCTGTGAACATAGGAATTGGATGGATGACTCACTCTCTCTTGAATGAGATGTCAAACAGGTCCTCGGAGCTCCTCTCTTTTGGATGACTGATCAACACCTGGTACTGACGAGCTACCCTATGATGAAAGCACAGACCTATCTCCGGCTGACTCTCCCGGTCACCGAAACACGGATGAGGGCTTTCTTTCAGAACCTCATTCACCCCTTTCTGTAGGTCAGGATCAACAGGATTGGTTGGGTGGCTAGAAGCTGACTGATCAGCTCGAAAGAAGAACGCAACGAGAATGATCAGGAAGGGCTGGACCTCTCTTGGTTGACCGAAGGCCCTACTTCTCTTCCCGAGCTCATGGACTCTGTTCATGGAGGGTAATTAGCGAATCGACTACACGGAACAATCAAGCCCCAATTCCCCTGGATGGAAGGGAAGAATGTGGACAGATGGAACCAAAGAGGAGCTCTCCCTGCTTAGCGCAGGCTACATTTGACCCCTAGATCATGAATAAGGTGTCCCCTACACCGGACCAGAATCTCCATCCCGATTGGGAACCAAAAAAGTGATTATCAATGGCTGGTTGAGCTCAAGCTCCTGCTTCTTGGTCACCACAGGAGCAGAACCAAAGCGAGCAGGACCAGTACCCTTAGTTGTTCTATACCTTGCAGGAGAGGGGTTCAAGTACCCGTTCGGGGATTTAGTTTATTATTACCCCCCCACAAAAATAAAACTCTAACAGCTAGGTTTCGAGAGGGCTATATCTATCTCCGGAACAGGGGAGGAAGGAGTTTTATTCTTTACAGCCCTTTCCAGACCTTATGTAATTTCCTTCGGTTGGGTTAGCTTTTTGGTAGGAAAGGCGGTAGTAGAGTTGCTAGAGGTCCTTCGCGTCACTCTACTGTTAGTTTTCCAGGCAGGGATGCCCATTGTTCCCTGCTCTAACTCCTCTGATTTCCCTTTGCTTTCTTTATTACTTATCGCACGTGCCCAGCCTCAACGTCACTTCCCAAACCCTTTCCCAGATCTATGAAAGGTGAAACGTTGAAGGTCCACAACAGGTAACATAAATGAACAAGTTTCTTTTTTTTTTTCGAGCTGCTGAGGGCCGGAGCTCGTATGGATACATTACTTCATTGTTCTATGGGGCGTTGCACTAAGCACATACTCGGATAGGGTCGCGAAGTGCAAAGCCCCGGTCTTTGACAACCGTCGTAAGGACAACAAAACCTATACTTATGTGTGTTCGACACTATAACTATAGGCGGGACCAGTTGTAGGATGAGCGCCGAGTGGCGTTCTGCTCGATTAGGCGAATGCGAGTGAGGGATAAGCTTTCCCCGTTCGCTAGGAGGGAAACTCAGAAAGAGTTCGGGCAGAAATAGATGGTGAAAGCCCCTTTCTATTATATTAGTAAAGCGCGCTCCTTGCATGACTCCATATCATTCATTATTAAAGATTAAAGCGAAAGCGACAACGTGTCACCCTAACCTTTAAATCGATAAACGGGAATGCGTTACCTAATAATGAGCAATGCTGGTAACGGCAAATGGTTCCTAACCTCATAAAAATCAGAGTACGGCATATCCGACTATCCGGCAACACGCTTGGATAAGTAACGCGATGAACCGTACCTGTATCTCTAGGCGCTATGATGTCTTATTATGTGGATCATGTCTTGCTTGAGGGTTCCAAACCCCGCCCTTCTCTAATAGGGGAAAGTACAGACCGGATATACGAGCGCCATTCTTCAGATGGATCGCTGTTCGATAGTTATTGTAGCCGGGATAAGCAGGCGCGAACTTCCGTATAGCGCCCTAGTTTTTTAGTACAAGTAGCTAAGGAGGTACGACTTGCGCCAAACTTGTGAAAGAATACTTGCTGCGCACCTGCCGAACAAGGCTCCTTTCAAGTCAAACGGAAATTACCAGTTCCGGAGGGACCAACCATTGTACTTCTAGGGGAGGGTCTAACATAGCGGAAGGCCACGGCTTTTGTGAGTGTTCAGCACAATACGGTACGGTATGCCACCAGCATAAATGGGGCGCACAAGAGCCACTGGCACGAGAAAGATTTAATGCCAGCCTGGAAGTGATTCGCTAAGTCGGGTTTTCCAGCGGCCGCCTATTGTAGAATCCTGGCTGCCACTATCATGTGCGTAAAGACTTACTGTATAGGCATACCGGAAACCATTTGGCAAGTCAAGGGACCCTGAAATCCGCTCCTTAGCTATAACGTTCCAGAGTCATGCAGAACAGACACTAACCGTCCTCCAATTACTATTAATTAATTGGACCTTCAAGGAACGAGTAGAGTACAAAAACGAAAGATTCGAGTAACCCTCCGAGCTAGGGATATAAAAAAAGGCCGTAGCAAGGAGACTTTAACAGACCGGTTAAAGTAAAGCCTCCACTTTCATAGAAGAGCGTCAGTAGGACAAAACAGAAATCCCAAAACTTGCTTTCCCGGACAATGTATATTGTGAAATGGTGGCGCTATAACAAATCCAGAGTACCTTAACTTGCGGTTGCCGCACAAAGCTGGTCACCTTAACCAGTCATACCCATTTATGGAGATTCAGGATCTGAAGAGCTCAAATTAAAGCCATGAAACAAGTAGCTACTCCTACTGCAATTGGGAGCTTCTTTTAAGCCAGCCCACAATAGAATAATTCCACCTCCCCTCTACCAGAGAATCCATGAATTCCTGGCACCTGCAGTAGCTGCAGGGATGGGAAAGACAAATAACCGGCCAACTATATATGCCTTAAAGCCTGCCCTCCTCTCATCTTCCTTACTCTAACAAGTAAGCAAGTAAACTACCTTAGAATTAACGAGATCTAGAGTCTTGGATGAATCCTCTTGAAACGGGTCGATCAACCCTAGAAGACTCGATGGCTTAACAGCCCAGTGAATAACCTGATTCAGAGAGATAACCCGGTCTTTAGACACTCGCCCTACTTCTAAGGATAGATAGACAAGGTTGGGGAGTACCAGATGCGGAAGCAGTTCCAATCCCAGCTGCTGAGGTGGCGCGGTGACAGGTGGGAGCAATAACAACAGAAGCTGCGGAAGATCCTGCAGTAGTATATTCGGTTGTTTGCGGTGGAATAGATTCAAGCGTCCGGGCCAGTAGATCCAGAGCAAATAGGTGTTGACTTAGTTTCTTTTGCAGTTGATTCTAATCCCGATGTTGATCCGACGCAACTTACCGGTGATAGTCGCAGCACCAAGAGCTTTCAAGGGAGGCAGACATGTATAGAAGCTGATAGTGGCATACCTTCTGGATCGAGGGTCCCACCCGGTAAACACCATACAGGCAAAATACCAGCGGGGGGGAGGCCCTTCTCACTCAAGCTCAAGCATTTACTTTTCTAGTTAGAGACCAACGTCTTGGGGCTAACGTGGGATCCGCTCAAGGACCTACTTGGTTTAGTAGAATATCTCATGCGTTCCCCGACTGGAGAAGGTCATTTTTGGAGGATAAACTGTGGGTCGGAAGAACGGGTTTAAAAGAAATATATATATTAGCTTGATTTTTATGCAAAAAGGACAAAACGGAATTGGATTTCCACTCATAAGGAAGGAAGGTTAGATACCTTTGACAGGGTTGTATTTTTGGTTGAAATGGGATGGTGTTCAAACTCCCGAAATGCAGTCTAGACAGCGGGCCCTTCCCTTTCCGACTGGACTGACTCGGGGAAGGGTCAATCTCCTCCGGAGCATGCCGCACAGCCACTCATTCGTCCTGACTAAATAGTAGAATCTATCTCTCAGCGATTCTTTTCTCCGCAAATCACCCCTTCCCAACCAGCCCGCCCGATCCATTTTGTAAGATCGGCTAATTCAAAAGGGTTAATCTGGTCCGAAGTTGTCGGAACGAATCGTTTGCTTTATCGAACAAAGCTTTATTAGGGTAGGGTCTTGGTTGGCCCCCTATTTTCAACCATTACAGCTGGCGTCGACCAGCTTTGCGATACGGACGGACACGAAGAAGAACGCAGGCAGCGGAAATGCAAAAGAGAAGAGCAAAGATTCCCGACCCAGAGCATGTTATTGACTCAACCACAAATCTGTTGAATGAAGGTAGCTTGCTTACTCTCAGCCACTAGTTAGAAGGAAATCCCTTGACTTCGCTTATGCCCTTATGGCCCTTATGCAGTACAGAAAGCAAGTGAGGCGGGCTAAGATTCCATTCGAAGTAAGGTGACAGGATTCGATGTTGCACCATCTTCAACTCTTCTCTGGATCCGGAGTTTTTCGAGAAAAGGTCCCATCCTTCAATATCATGATTGGGTCGACCGGGCCAGATCATGAGTGAAATATCATGATCGGGTCGACCAGGCCAGATCATGAGTGAATAGAAAATCGAAAACGTACATAGCAGTTCCAGCCGAAATACTTGGAATAATTCTACCACTTCTACTAGGAGTAGCCTTTTTAGTGCTAGCTGAACGTAAAGTAATGGCTTTTGTGCAACGTCGAAAGGGTCCTGATGTAGTGGGATCGTTCGGATTGTTACAACCTCTAGCAGATGGTTTGAAATTGATTCTAAAAGAACCTATTTCACCAAGTAGTGCTAATTTCTCCCTTTTTAGAATGGCTCCAGTGACTACATTTATGTTAAGTCTGGTTGCTCGGGCCGTTGTACCTTTTGATTATGGTATGGTATTGTCAGATTCGAACATAGGGCTACTTTATTTGTTTGCCATATCTTCGCTAGGTGTTTATGGAATTATTATAGCAGGTTGGTCTAGTAATTAGGGGGCGGCCGTTCGGTCGCCTATGATACTAGGACCAATAGGTCAAAAATGGGTTTGTGCCGCAGGTGTTGAACGATCTACTCTACACAGGTGTGGGCTTACAGGGCTAGGGCTCATAAACCCTTTCTTTCATTCATCAATAGGGCCCCGGTCGGTCACTTTTACGGGCCGGGATCGATAAGTGGAAGTCATAAAAAAGAGATGCTTCTCTTCGCACCTCAGATCAAGAGGAAGGGTAGCTTGTCAAGCTGGCCTATATATATCGTTATATTAAATAATATATATAATATAAAAAAAAAAAGATTCGCTGTCTTTTAACCGGCTGTTCTTCTTTGTCAACGCCTACTAAGGACCTATAGTATAGGTTCGCCTACTTGACTTATGAAAGATAATGAGAATGGGTTATTCAAAAAGGAAAAGGCGCTACTTAGCCCTACATTTTTTGAAATAAGCGGCTGAGTTAGCCTACCCTACTAATGTATTGTATAGTAGGGTATACTAGGCGAGCGAGTTAGCGAAGACGCTTAGGCTAATAGATAAGAGAGCGTCGGTGCGTAGCCTTCATTCTACTACGCTACGAAAAGGTTACGAAGTCACTTAGCTCGACGTTAGGAGAGTCAAGGGGGGAACGCCTACATAGAAGAACCGCAGTTCGCTGACTTTCTAAGGTCTAACCTTTCGCCCCCCTACTGAAAAGGGGCAAAGCCGCTTCGCACCACTGATAGACTACTTAAGATTCAATTCAAAAGGCCCTGCTTAGTTTCGCAAGCCTTTGTCATTGTCAGTCAACTAAGTGGGGCCTGAGGCCCCCTGCGAATCCGTAAATCTGAGGAGCATGCCGCAACAAAAGAATGGTCCCCTATGTATTTCATTCTTTCCGGAAGGGAAAAAAAGAAGTACCCCCATCATGGTGAACCTCTCCTTGTGATCGGGATGAGGTAGATGCCTCCCAGCCGGGGGGGCGGATCGAATCGAAGTTTCCTTAGGCAGCCACCGACCTACAGTTATCCTTAAACTTCCGTGCTTGGTGGAGAAGAAGCGAACAAAGGTACGCTCGCTTGCTGTCTTGTTCTCTGCCGCGAACTGGGATCGCTCGCCAGCTAGGTCAGATTGGAGCAACTTTTTTTTTGAGAACATATTACCCATATTCGGGGACAAGGGGCGGAACGACCTCTCGATCTACTTACTGCAGCCCAGGAATAAAAACGTCGTCTAGGCGTTCCCTGTTGCTCCGATCTCCCCTACGCCTAGGACGTTGTCTGGGCCAAGAGCCATAGTTAGTTGCTGTTTCCATTTGGTCGTTTTTCTTGTTGTTGATACCGGCAAGACCCAGCCAGACGATGTCTGCTGGTTGGTAGTGAGAAGACTCTTAGTACCTGCATACCCAAAAGGGGCGCTGATTAAAAAACAATCATTTGATTTAGTTTCTTGCTCCCCCTTAGCAGCGGGAAAGGAGTCTATCTATCTGCCTAGCTTTGGTAGATTTCCTCCAACGCAATCCACAGAAATTCCACGAATCCCTTGGTGGATAAGTCCGACGACTCAGCAGCAGTGCGGAATTGAGTTTCTCGTCTGGTGGATCTGATCTATAGTTAGGGGGCAATACATACCAAAAGGTTCGAAGAAGGAACGCGCATAAGAGTATATAACCAACCCACCCCTCTCTATAACCTATTCACATTAGTGAAGCGGCTGGATGCATAAGGGAAGTCAACCTACGAGCACGGAAGAGCGTAGTATTGCTGCCCCTCTCTAAGTAAAGGTAAAGTCTCTCCTTCAGCTAGAATGTAAGGAAATTGAAAAAAGCGCGGAAAGGGTCAAACGCGGTTGCTGGCATCGAAGAGAGCCGTCATCGACGATAAAGCGGGAGTTCGGACTTGGCGAACGAGCTCTTGCCGCGGGAGAGGAAAGCGGGGCCGGCTCAATGTTGAATTGAGAAATCCATTCAAGGGTCGGAACATTCTAATGCCGGAATAGGGAATACGGTAAAGCTGCAGGATCCATTGGTTAAGATCTGGCTCGGATGCTACTGGTAGCTAAGCATTTTGATCTGCTACTCGGATTGCAAGTGGTAAAAAAAACTGGTGGTTCTTCAACTGAATAAAAAAAAAAAATTGGTAGAACTACAACCGATGAGTCAACTCGGTCAAGGACTGCAACTTTTCTTAGGCGCTGAGCTATGCATGGACGCCTATCGAGCTTCGTTTGACCTGATTATGATCCCCTCCACTAGATAATATATATAATATCTCTTTGCCTTTGCATAGTATACGGGTCTGTGAATGGTGTTTATGGAGATACAAGGGGTAAACCCTTTCTAAAAAAACAAAAAAGACTATTGCACATCTTTCGTGAGAGAGGGATGCTAAGAACAACAGGCAATGCACTCTATCAAAACATAGCCATTTCTCGTAACATAAACAGGAACGCCTCCTCGAAACAACAGGGATGCTGGCTAGGACTGGTTCAATTGGTGCTCTGGCTGGGCCTGAGCGGAATCAACAACTTACATTAGCTTAGATGCAGCTGTATCCGCATTTCCACTGGGTCAATTGGATCTGATTCAATCCGCCTTTGACGCTGATCCACTAGATGCTGCGGAAACTCCCTTTGCTACTTTTTTCTGGGTCGACTAAAATTGGTGAAGCTTCTGCCTTCCTCGCTTCTGCTCTACCCGCCTCTGACTAGGCCTTTGCTGTTGAAACGAATGCTGTAGAGATGGTGGTGCCTTTGCCTCTGCTTGCTCTGCCCCTGTTTCTTAAATGATTTGTGGGCTGCTGCTTCCATTGATTAACCGGGTCTTCAACCACTGCTTCTGCTGCCTCCATCTATACTCTAGCTGGCTCTATATCAATAGAATAAACTGCAACTGGGGGACTTATACTGATGCTTTTGGTTCCGAGCCGACAAGGTAAACAACCGGCTCCGGATTGGTTCTTAAACCACCTATGCCTCTATTGCCTCTGCTTCTTTAGTAGGAACAAGTGCCCCTTAATTTTTTTATCACTTAACATTTTTGATAAGGGCCGGAACACCACTGGTGGAACAATGGCAGATTTCGGAACTGAGAGTAACTTAATAGAATGAATGCCGCTGCCCAGAGGAGCATAGTTGTTCCGATCAAGTAGTACATTAGTTCTCAACCTGAAGATATGCCGAGGGTTCGGTATTCTGTTAGGGAAAGGGGACTCCAAACCATGACTATTCCGGAGGTGATTTCACGATCTTATATATAACTAATCGAAAAGACTCCTTGATATGACTTTCGGGCAGTAGAGTTTGTTCGTGTTCATTCAACTTGAAATACAGTGACGGCCAACGCGGGTATCCAACTAGAGGGCAACCCATACCGAGAGGTAAGTTCCAATACGCCTATCTCAGGAGAACGAGGTTTCAAATTCCCCTTTCTGCGTCAACAGCTGATCCACGGCACGGAAGCCGGTCAGTAGTTTGTTAAAAAGAGAGACCCGCATCAGGGTAACCTAAAAGAAAGGAAGCCCGCCCTACGGAGACAGATGAGGATGTGAAAATAGCTCCGCCGGCCCTGGGGGACGGTAAGGCATCAATTCAGTGATCAGATTATGCGCCTGTTACAGCAAACCGAAGACTTTTATCTAGCTAGCTTAATGGTTAAAGCACAGGACTAGAGGCACCGAAGGTGATAGTGATTCGAACTCACTCCCAAATGGCATAGGAAATTACAAAAAGAATAGAAGAAAGGATTCTGGCTTATCATTAACAACAAGTCTTGAGCCCTTATCTCCCATGATCAATCCAAAAGAGCGTAGTGATCGAAATAAGTCATTTAAAGCTCTGTTCGCAGCCTCGGAGGTACAATGTGTCATGCTAAGGTCTGCACCGGCCTCTAGAAGCACAGAAATAACTATAGGATGGGTTGGGCCGCTACTTGAGGGCTTCCCTAAAGAGGTAGTTCACTCACTTTCTATTCTGGCTGAGAAAGGGAATATGTTTGATCGGTTTCATAAGTAACTGTTATTCGCCTGGCTTGGCTCGGCTTGATGCAGCTCTACTTTATGTTGATTGGATTATTCTTGCTTGTTCTTCGCTTTCGACTTTTTGGTATCCTTTTTTCCTACGCAGAAATAAATGCAGGCATAAGGTTCCTCCGGGTAGTTGAAGGGTAGCGCAATTCCTTAAGCAATGGACTTCTTCTTGGAGCTGTAGCAGCTGGGCCAGCAAACATATTTGTTTGTGGGCGATTTACGTACTTTGATTACTAGTCTAATGAGTGCCTCCCTTTTTGAGGAATTAAAAAAAAAAAAATTTAGCGGCCCGTTATCCAATAAAATCCATCCAGGTGTACTTTTTGTCAATAGCCATCCCTCTATACTTAGAATGAAAAGATCTCAAAACATACCCCTTATTAGCTGGGGGTCCCCCCCGCCTAGGGAGATAAACATAAACAGGCATAAACATAGTCGCGTTTGCTCCATACGCCCGAAGAGACTCGGCCTCTTTTCTTACTTAAGATGGTTTGCTTGCTCGGTTCGTGTCGTTCTTCTCCCGCCCTAGGGAGTAAACAACTTAACACATCGATACCATAGATCTCGTCAACGCTGAACAAACAACCTAAATGATCAACCGCCCCCTCTTCTGGGAAAAGTGGTTCAGCTCGTAGAGCCAAAGCTGGGGCTGTGTGGCACCTCGGTTTCACATAAGTAATAGCTCTTCGGGGCCGGTGATGCTTGATAAAAAGTCTCATCTCTCCCCTATGGGAAACCATGGGAATCTGTCATCTTCACGAAGAAATCATGCACGAAGGTCGGCATCAAGTCGATTGAAACCCTTGACTTCTGCGCTAAGATGTCCCCAACAAAAACAATATGAAAAGGTCTTATCCGCCTCTAAACAGCAGTCCATGATATGATATCAAAGTTGTGATACCGTACGTAGGCCATGCTACGTTGGAGGTCCTATGCCCCCCCCAAACAGCGGTTAAAAGACTTGAGTCGAAAAACCGTATGGAAGAAGCAAGCCTCAAGACTTATTAAAATGAATGCCCAAAAGGTAGGATCAAGGTGAAATAGTTCACAAGCCGCTAGGGTGCGGCACCGTTCGAACATTACATCCGGGGATTCAAAGGTTGAGATCGCATATCACATTAGTAGAAAAGATGAAAAGGTGCGCCTGTTCTGTCTAGGTAGCTTGGGATAGATGGTAAACACGCGATTCATAACATATATAATAAGAGTAAAAATGAATCCATCAATTCACTCAGCAACTCGTGATAATTGAAATGGACGTTGCTGCTCTATCTCTCAGCCAAAGGAAAACATCATATGAGATGCACCAATTAAGTGAATGAAAAAGTCCAATCGTTGACTCCGTCTTCTTTCCAGGTTTCTAAGTGACCGGAAGCCCGAGTGAAAGGCAGTGATTTGAGGGGTTGGAAAAAGCTTGAAAAAGCGCATTCGTCTTAGATCAAGATTCAGTGTGGTAAATGTGAAACACGTTCCCCAGCTCTATCGTAAGAGTAACGAACCTTACAAAGCTTCGCTTCGGAACAGATACTCTCATACTTCAATTCATGCGTTGGATGTATCTTAAGTTGCCTCTGTTCGAGGCCCTTTTCTCTAAAACAAAAATGATAATGATAAGAAAGAATAAGCTGCAATCGATCTCTAGTCTACGTCTCTTTACTCTACGCGAGAATGGGAATTTCCTTTCATAAAGTAGTAGATTTCTTCTCTACCTTTCCTTGTCCGTGGATATCCGGATGTTGAACCTTCTTCCTCGAGTGAGACAGACGGGATTGAAGAAGGAGTTTCCGCTCCTATACCAATGCTGAATGGCGGTACTACTTCCTAAAGTCGAGTTGTTGCGCCTGTCAAATAAAGTGTGGGTCTGTGTGATTGATCGTCCCCAGGCCCGTTCTTAGTAGTGATGTGCCGGCGCAAGCGGTTCTCCTTAAGATATCCCCCGGAGTTCGTGCTCTACCTTTTGTAGGATCTTAGTAGGAAGAACCATCGTATGAGATGCACCATCTAAGTGAATGAAAAAAAAACCAATCTACTTTGATCACCTGGAAGTTCTGTTATTTAATATTTGCCTTCGGGTTGACTTCCATCTGTTCAAAGGGTGTTGGTTTCACCTCCCTCTTCTGCTTCGCTTCGGAACTCTATTCTCAAGACTCTGTCTTCAGCACAGCTTCTTTATTCCTCTTAGCCGGATGAACCATTGGTAACTAGAATTAGCACAAGATAGTTTAACCTTTAATGCATGAAGTTGAGCAAGAACATAAGAGAGTTATCGCAAAGCAGCTTGTAGATCAAGAGAGGAAAAACGGGACGGCTAACCCAACTCCTTGCTCGAAAGAGGGGGGATCTTTCGATCACTCTGGTAGATCCAAGGCACGTCTTCATCAAGCTCTCGAACAAAGAAGATATGCACCAAAAAACAAAGAGAAGCTTTTGATTGAGGGATTTCTGTTTAGGGTTTTCTGCTGGAGCCATGGTTTCCGTCTCCGCAATGGTGATCCAATGCATGCGCCTGGGTCTCGCGACCCCATCTGCCTATTGTCTTCTTCTGTGAGTTTCGCCTGTTTTCTATCGTCTCTACTTTCGGAATTGGCCTGCCCCTTGATGGTCCTACGAAGCTTGTCTCACGCCCCAACGTAGCGTGTAGAAATCGGTCTTCTCAAGGCAGTTTACTTGCTTACTTTAAAGAGTAAGGAATTTTTGTTATAGATAATGGATGTCCTTGGCTTCATCTGCACGGTGTAATAAAGCAAGGTAAGAGGAGCATATAAGTCAGGCTGCTTGTGCTTAATTAATGTATAAGACTTAGATCAAGCTAGGGCTCGTTCGCTTAGCAAATCTCTAATTAGTCTTCTCCGGTGTCGGCCACAGCCCAAGAAGTAGTCTTTTCCCATTTGCTAGCAACAAGAAGAGAGGTAGGGATTCGGCGCTTATAATAAGAGAAATAAATCACGCGGACTCAAGCCAGCAAACAAAAGACTTTTTATAATATATTTTAGGTCGATCACGGATTCAAGCTATAGCAAAGAAGACTTATAGTCGATCCGATCCGGGACTGAGATGCAAAGACAGAGGAATACGGTAGAAGGAGTACAACAAGCAATCAAAGGAATGCAGGCGTTGGTAAGCGTAGAGGGGCTAGAAAGAGAAGTTAAGGTCGGTAGGCAGAACAGGGGGGGTTTGGGAAAGATAGTAAGTACTTCTTATATCAACCGCAGGCTCCCGTGCTTCTTACTTTTTTTTAGTACTATACCATTCCTCTATGCCATTCCCGCATTCACTCTATCCGTCCAACAAGCTCTCTCTCCGGCAGAAGACAGGGGTTTTGGAGGGAACTACTAAAGGTGTGTATAAGCCCTACATACAGTGTATGTTAGACTGTCCCTCCAGCCCAGCTGAGCTTCGCTATGAACTAATAGACTGAAATTAGCATATAATGAAAGATGGATTATAAGTACGGTGAAACCAGTATCCCAATTGTTAAGTCAACCATAAGGAAATCGGCACACATGAATGACTTTAATTCAATACTTCCCCGGTAAACTCTACAATAATGGGTTTAATCGATCGGTCTGAGGTCTGTGCCCTCTGTCCACAAAATCCTTTAATGAGATAGATCGGTCCGGTCGTACTCTTCCCGTCCACAAATGACTGTCTTGAATTAGTTCCTCTATCTTTCTTGCCTTGTAGCAGCAAGAAGTACACGGGAATCGATTTCTGTAATTCAATATACCCTCCCTTCGAGATTTCTTTTGAAGGTGCAAAATCTATAATAAATAGAAGTGAAATCCGCTTATGGTATTGGAATTTTTTAAAACATTGGCTCAATCCGTCCACGGTTATTTTATTGTGAATCCTGCCTTCGCCTTTTTGTTAGCAGCTCTTCGATCAACCCAGGAAAGAGTACCAGAGGCCATGTTTTCTAATCCAAAAGGTAACTTTCATGGCTTGAATGGGTCAAGAAAAGTAGGACCTTTCAAAAGGATCGTTTTTTGGGCTTGATTTTGAAGCGTAGTTTTCCACTCTATTTTCAACTATATATATAACAAGGAGTGGAGCTGGAGAATCTCCCTCCCCGGCTAGGCTACTACGTTTTCTTGTTTGAAATTCCAGGTCCGGTCTTCATTGGTATTTGCTTTTTGCTCACCCACTACGTTTTTTTTCTTTTTAGCTCTTCCCCCGCCCGGTCGAGCTGTCTGAGGTCGATGGTGCATCCGGTAAGCTCTTTCGGTATTCATCTCCGGAGCCCGGTCAGATGCTTCAATCCTTCATTCATATTCCGTCTAAGCTCTCATAGCATTCGTCTTTCTTCCTTCTCTGCTGTACATCTGTATTCTTTCCCTCGCTTTATAGAGATCTTGGCTTTCTGGTTTTTTGTTTCGGGGGTGCCGTGGAGAAAGAATTTAGGAAACCGAGCATGTAATAAGCGGAAATCAATACACAGGAAAGGAGTTGTACACGGGTTTGGTAAAGCATTCACCCTTCGGTTGTACATCGACCTGTCGGGAAACTCGAAAGTCTCCCGCAAGCGTCCCCTCTTAGGTTTAGGTCGACATTTGGCTTTGGCCTTGCTTGTTCGGTTTTGGCTCATTCTTTAATATGTTGTATCTTGCCATGTCTGCTCCGTCTGTTGGTATAACATATATGTCTTCTCTGGCAATAGCCAATCAAGAGGCCAAAGCTGGAGCCAAGCCAGCACACCGGGCGAGGAATCCCTTACTTGTTCGGCTGGCGGATGCCGTTCTTGCTCTTTATGAAGATGCAGATGCAGTATAATACGAGAATTTATAAGCCAAGTTCGGTACACCAAGCCGTTACACAAATCTCTTTGTTTCAAATAGGTTATCCCATATCGGCCGGCCAATCAACAAAGATCTGAAGAATGACCACTTTTTGAGCCTACGAAAGGAAATTCCATTAGAACATATAACAGAGGCGTGAATGGGGGAATACGATACCATAAGGAGTAATTAATAGAACTTCATATTCTACTACCCGAAGGAGGAGGTATATGGCAATAGCCAAGTTTACGATAAAAGAATAGGACAAAGGTATATATAAAAAGTCTGAAGTCAAGGTAGCAAGACGGTATGAAATTGTTACACGAGCAAGCTAAGTCCATTAGAGTTCATTTAGTTGAGCCTTTAAGAGCCATGCGAAAGCAATATCATGAACGTACGAGAGGAAGATGAACATGCTCCAAGTAGGCTTTTTTTCTACTTCTTATATCTTATAGTTATAGTAGCTCCGTGGATCCGCCCTTCGAGCGATGGTATAAGGAAAATGTTTTTTCCAGAAAGCACATGAAAGAACGAAATAAAGAACGTACCGAAGGAGCATGGGGTTTCGGGGGGGACTTACGCTTTTATTAAGCTTTAATACTCTTTGTCTTAGGCTTTCCCCCCTATGCTAGTTACTAACTTAGGTACCTAGCCCAGAATCCGGAATCCATCGAAAAAATCAAAGATAGTAATGCATTCTTAGAACATATCAGCAAATCAGCTACGTTACCCTTTTTCGCTTTCACGATTTCTATCTTTGTTTCGTTTCGCTTTTTGTTGTTGTTGGTTCCCATTTCATTTTTTGAGAAAAATATATCTTGTTTTTTCTTGCTCTTCTTTTAAATCCTGGTCTTGTTTCAATTGTAGTTCTTCGGTTGAGTTCGTTCTTTTATTCAAATACATCCGGTTAGCTCTCTGCTCGGGATGCATGGGCTGGGCGTCCGTCCTTCATCCCCATCCTTTATGTTATGTAAAAAGAGACTTCCCCTCCCACTCTCCAATATAGGGAACCTCTATCGAGCATCTCACATCTGTCTGTATCGTCGGTCGTATTTCTTTAGTAAGAGGACGTGTTAAAGCAATAAATATCAGAGATCTCAGGCGAGAGGTAGATCCACATGCGAAAAAATTATTTATTTCATAGGGGAATGATACCTTACTTAAAATAAGGAATTAGTAAAATATGCCAGAAAGAAAATAGAGGAGCGGGGCGGACATCGGCACGTGCGTGGAGGCTAGGGCAGGTAAGTTCACATAAGGGTCTGAGCTCATATGTCGTACTCTATCATTGGCATGGGCGGCATCGATTCATTCGATTACGTTTTACTCTTCAAAATCCATCTATGGATTTCCGTAGCTGGTTACAAAAAAATCCACTTTTATTCGATATCCGAGTCGAGCTGGGATAACTTTGATTATATGATATGCCCTCTTTCTGAGCCAAGAAGGCATGTTTTCGCGCTTTCATATAGAGAGGAGCCCTCAATAATATACTTTATTTCACGCCTATAGAAGAAATTGATAAATAAGTAGAGGATGATGATTTGAATGGGGATTTACAGAAAAATTTCCATTCTTATTTGAGTACCTAGGGAGGGAAGGATCCCGAGCGTAGAGCAAGAAGAGTAAAGTAAGAAATAAGAGTTATATTGGCACGTACTGGAAAAATCTATCTTTGTTTGGTCAGTACATCAGCGAAGCCTTTCCCGTTCCCTCTTTTTCAAATCATTCTTTTGCCAGTTGTTGTTGGAAACATAGGAAGGCCAGGGGCCCCCTGTATTTAGAATTTCGTATATATAGGCATCCTTATTAGTTTAGTCCAAACTAAACTGGAGTTAAAACTCTGGTAGCGAGGTCATATCTCTGTCTCGAGAAAATGCTTTCTTTTGGCAGGGTCGAGGGGGTCTCACAACCCTCGAAAAAGGACTCTCTTATTGGCGTGGAAATAAAAAAAAATCCAATGCAAGTATGGCTTTCAAGCTTGTCTCCCTGTTGCCTTAAGCCTGGAGACCGGGGGCGCTTAGGACCAGAGGTGCTTGCAGACCGGAGGTCGCGGCTGCTTGCTTTCTAAGGTAAGGTACGAACTAGTGCTGGTAAGTGAACGAACCTGTGAATTCTCGCGGCAGGCGTTCTCGAGGTCTTTGGTCCAGTTCAAGCAAAGGAAGGACAGACTGGACTGTTCCCTCGTGCTTCTCCCTTTGGGGGTGAAAACCTTCCTGACCGGAGTTCACTCTACTTCTCCTGGCGGGAAGTACTTGTTCCCTTCACCAACCAATCTTCGGATTCAAAAATCGTATGTATATAAGCATAGAAAGCGCACCGTTTTGATATGGCAGTTGAAAATAGATCTGGAGAGTTGCTCACTCCAACGAGCCTAGGTGGACTTTGTCCACTTCCTATCAACCCGGACTTGAAGAAAAGAAAACGGTGCCCACGAGACGGCTTATGGTGTTTCACAGGAAAGTCTGTTGGGCAGCAGAAACTCACTCCGTAATTAAGATCCTGAAGCGCTTGTCCGCCTTCAATTTTGGAAGGTAGGTTGCTTGACATACTGTGACGGTGGCTCCATACGGGATCGATCTTCTTGTCATATTCGTTTAATAACATTCTGACTCAGAATAATTTCTCTTGCAGTTTTCAAGCCAATCGTTTTCTCGCTCGGAGCTGAATGAAGGTATTTCCTTTGGCTAGATGTAGTGGAGTGACGCGAAGTTCCTTTCAAAAGTTTTTTTTTATAGCCTTATTCCGGGGGTCGTGGAAGAATTGGGTTCGACTCCCATAGCCCCGATGTGGCGAAAAAGACTGATTCAACGAGATACGCCGTGCCTGCATTAAGATTTAAAACTTGTCGTCTACTTTCAGGAAATGTTCGGAACAGAGAACTTACAATAATACAACGCCGCATTCTCCGAAGATTGAGGAACAAGAAGAGATCCATTAAGAGAAAGATTTATCCGAGAAAAAATCTTAACAGTTACATCCAATCACAAACTACACGAAAGTTGCCCCTTTTTCATGGGGATTTACCCATCACAGAGATGCACAGAGGAACAGAGCGAACTTCATATATCCCTTTTCCACTCAATCCAGAAACAAGATCGGACGTTATTCCGGTTCGTCTCCATTTTTGTGAAACTATTCCTCAAGCAAGGCAGCCGATAAGTCATGGAAGGGTTTGTGTGAATAATGGAATGGTAAGCATTACTCATTTTAAAGTGTCCCACGGTGATCTAATATCTTTTCAAGAAAATGACGCGAGAATCCGCGGTGAAGAAATAAGGAGATCTTTCTATATCGAAATATCAGTTGAAAAAATCATAGGCAAATTCCTGGATCACCCGGTAAGAATGTGGAGAAGAACAAAAGCTGAATGGTTCCACCTACTCAAAACTCACAGGGGATGCCGCCTACTACTAAAATCCCGGTTTTTGCGACAGTTGCGTTCTTCTATGCAAGAAGAAGACTTAGAAAGAACAAAGAAGTTTGGATCCGAAAAAGTATGCTTAGGCAGTTCCTTCGCTGAGCACAACAGAATGAAGAGGAATTTGTATCATTTCAAATCCCTATTCTTATCGAACAGAAGGAACAAGAAAAACCGAAATCTTCCTACTCGAACAAGAAGTCCTATAGTTTACAACTCTTCTTTATATAGAAATTCGACCTATTGCTCCGCATCCCCCCATCAGTTTACTATGAAGAGAAGAATCAAAAGGATTGAACTACCTACTCATTATTCGGAGGTGAATCATAGAACACTAAAAGCTGTGGTATCTTATGGACCTAACATAGGTCACATCCCTCACGACATAAGATTGAAAGATCTAAACCTTCCTCTTCGGAGCGGAAACGGACGTGGCCAAAACATATAAAGATCGGCGCAGTCGCTCATAGGGGCATATCTATCCGGATAGAGGATAGTCTAGATCGATTCATAGATAGATTTCTATCCGGTATCTCCGTGGGTAGAGATAAAGATAGGGATCCATCTAGATCTTGATTCACTATTTCCTTTTTTTTTCTTGATTCTGATTGATTGCCTTTTTGTGACGACAAGTTTTAAATCTTAATGCAGGCTGGAAACATCATTTTTCAATTATTACTTGCTGGGTCGGAGCGTAGACGAGCGAGTAGAGCCCAGGAAACTGGGAAGCCCGTCATTGAGCAGGCGACTAGAAGTAGAAGACTGCTGGCCTGAGAGAAGGCGGCCTCTCCCGGAAAACATGGCCCAATTTCTCTTCTTTCTTTTTTTTTCGGGTTTCTTTATTTTTTCAGGGGCCCAGAACGCTAAAGGGTAGGGGAGAAGCAAGCCGAACCTCTGATCGACCTGGACACATAAAAAATTCTCGGCGTCGAGAGAGATTTGAGATTCCATAAGTAACTTAGTGCAACATGGCAAATTTCATTGAGAGGAATCAGCAAAGAAAAGAAAAACGGGTCAACATCTTATTAAGATTTGATGGTTGCATTACTGTGAGATGCCCAAAGACTCCCGTGCCTTTCTTGGTTGGACCAACCAGATTTCCACAAGTCTTTCTGTTATAGCAAAAAGAAAAAGCGGAACTACAAGTGAATCTTAATAAAAAGCTTATGATGAGCATCTATTTGAGTCGAGCATTTCCAAGATCTAATTCAAGTTTTTTCTTATGTAGTGGAAATGCCTTACAATCTGAAGTTTTACGCTTAAGGGAAGAAATGTTCTTGGTGGATGCAGGACCTGGGACCCCCAGAATTTGTATGCAAGATGAGCCTACCGGAGTGCCAATCAACCGAGCCGCCAGGTTTGAGAATAAGGTGGGATCCCTGAATGTAGTGGCCGGTGAATCACTGATCAAAAAGCAGATTTTGGAGAGATTCTTCATCGATGTAGTGGCCGGTGAATCACTGATCAAAGAGCGAGCAGCCGCCAGGTTTAATGATTTGGTGGGATCCACAGATGTAGTGGCTGGTGAACCGCTTCTTCTTCTTCCGCGAAGATTCAGACAAAACCGAGCTTGGATGGAACTGAACAAGATTTGGCGAACGAATACAAAGGTAAAGGGCTTTATTATTGCGAAAGTAAAAGGAGGTTATTCAGTAGCCATCGCGGGTTTCATTACTTTTCTTCCATTCCGTCCAAAAATAAGAAAAAGGATATCGAATGATCGATTCACCATTGAGAGGATTAACCCCAAAAGGACGAATATTGTGGTGTTCTAACAGCGGCAGATCAAACAAGAACTTTTTTTTTTTTTTTTGATGTATCGTGCAACTAGGTAAGGAAGAGACTGTTTAAGGTCACCAACGAACCTAAGCACACGATCCATATCCTTAATCGGAGTGATGAACGGTTCAAAAGTATTCTTTGATATCTTCTTTGCAAGGATAACAATCCGATACAAAGAAAATACAGAAAGATAAAACCGAACGCATTCATCAGCCCGAGGACCACCACCGTAGATCACGCGACAATGGAACGCGGGAATTATACGAGGGTACCCTCGACGAGTCAGAGATACTGGAACAGACAATAGTTCAGGTTCACGACGATCGCCACCATAAGCGATCATCAGTGAAGATGAACACTGCTTCAAATATAAGGCAGTGGACAGAAATCCTGAACGTCTAACTAAGCTCAGTACTCTTCGAGCGAATAGGTGAGTGGCAATACAGTACTCCTTAGTATAACCGTCGAATAGTATCAATTGGACCTTAGAAAGAATCCCCTTGATGCTACGAAGATCTTCTAAAATCTTCTGCCACTGTAGTGGCTTAAGTCGGAGTACAACATCGAATAACCGTGTCATGATACAACGATTACTTTGCAGAGTTTTGTAGACATGCAAGAATGAAAACCTCGTTCTTTGCTTTACGAAGTTCCCACTGTAAGAGAGTTACCAAACTCATCTCGTGTTACATGTCGCGGGGTTTGCTCCACGCCCCACGTTGTTGTAGATAACAACGTGTTATCCGATGGTACAAGACGAAAGACGCTACAGACTCATCCACAGGGTACTTCATCATGCGAGATCCTAGAATGGCACTTAGTTGGTTACTAAGGCGTCGTCCTGGTGAGTCTACCAAACCCACAAGAACAACGTGTGGTTTCCAATGGTATATCTATAGATATTCGCCATATCTATAAACCACCATTGGCGCCACAGGCACATACTAACCACGACTGTGTCCGGAAGACACAGAAGCGATCAGCACGACGGAGGGTACCACCCCCCATCCAAAGGACAGAGTCCTTCGGCGCCAGAACTTATTTGTTTCTAAATGAATTTGTTTCAACAACAGATCCTTGTCCGTGCGTGGAAGGAGGAGAGTTGTAGCCGGATCGAACTCCCTTGACCTCTGAAGCGCTTGGACATAGGATTTCCGGCCTTTGGTCGCGCCTTGACATCTTTCAGTGGGTCGCCCCCACTCCACCTCTGTCTGTAGTAAGCGC
This sequence comes from Pyrus communis, assembly GCF_041283825.1. NCBI lineage: Eukaryota > Viridiplantae > Streptophyta > Magnoliopsida > Rosales > Rosaceae > Pyrus > Pyrus communis. The sequence continues at coordinate 271,577 of NC_065229.1, read as the reverse complement.
TCTCGGCTTCTATTCGGGGGGTGGGTGGATGGCCTTCATCGTTTCCAGGTAGGCTGGGTCGATCATAACTCCCTTGACTGACCTCTTTAATTGGGTCGCGGTCGGCCCTTTGTAGTAGGGTGGGTCGCGCTATCGAGAAGCTTTCCCTGCAAACAGTAGTACTCCCCGCCTCCGGGCAAGTAATCCCACGGCCGAGGTTTCCAGGTTAAGCTCTAGCTGGATGATCACTGGAGAAGTTGCCCATGGAATAGAAGTTTTGGGTCCGTCCTTACCCCTCTTCATATCCTAAATATCGAGTACCTAAGGGCCCTTTCCGACCGACCTCTTTTCTAGGTTTCCGGCCAGGGTGGTAGTGCTTTTCCAACCTATTCCTCAAAAGAGAGGTTCCTCCTCTATCCCTTCAACCTTCTCGGGAGGCGGGATGCCCCATAAGCGCTTTTACCTTTCCTCTTTTATACACCTTCCCATCCATCAATGAAAAAATTAGTTATTACGTATCTAAGGAACTCGACCCCAACGCATCTATCCGACCGAAGCCGACCATTGAACCTCCAAAAACAGGACCGGGTGCTCCTGTCTTCTCTTCCCAATGGGAGGAATCACCCTGATAGGAGCATCTGTAGCGGCATCAGTAACGGGGGAAAGAGAGGCGGAAGGCGCCCCGATAGAGAAGGTGAAACCTTCCAAACAATGAAAAAAATCCGTCATTGGGGATAACTTCGAAGCTTATCGGGCCTCCTCTTGTAAGCTAGCTCCATTCGATCGATCGCTTCCGTTCGGAATAGATTAGTTGGGAATTGGATGCTCTGCAGTGAAGGGCCTAGCTGCTAAAGCAGTTGATCCACTCGATAGGGCGGGAAACGGATAGAGATGAAGATGCAGAGTCTGATGCGCCTCTCATCCCGGTGAAGAAGAGGTGGGTTTCCTGGGCCCCTCATTGGGTCGGAGCTTCCTATCTCTCATTCGTTCCCCCTGGAGTAAAGTAATCGGAATCAGGGTTTGGTTCCGGTGGCCTCATATCTCCTACCCAATTTGAAGGCGGGTCAATGGGCATTAGATACGTGATAACACTTGTGGTTTCGGCGAATCGCCTTCACTCTCGGGGTTCAGTACCCGCCTCTTGGTGTCCAATACCCAGTGATGGGAGAAGGAGTGGGAGACGAAGAGAGAGAAGATGGTTGCTTAGCAGCGGAAGCTGGGGATCGAGAAGCGGAGGGAGAGCTTAGGCTTGAAATGGAGCTGGGATACCGGTATTTTTCCCTCCCTGGATCCGAGTCTTTCTCTTCTCCTGGACCGAGCACCGAGACCGAGGAAAGAGAGGCTGGATACGAGTCTGATGAGATCAGAGCCAGTGAAGAGAAGAGGGAAGGCTTACTCTGCTAGGCTGGCTTGCTTGTTCGACTAGAGCACATAAATAAGGTAGCTTGCTTACTTAGTGCGAAACGCTAAGGCCAATTAAGCAACGTTAATGGACCGCTCCCCATTACAGACGCTTTCACAGGGCTTCTTTTTAGATAAAATAGGCCATAGAAATTCACTCATAACAGAAGCTAGAGGACAGTATTCGTAGGACGGTA
>NC_065229.1:235000-257500 GCF_041283825.1 Pyrus communis | reverse complement strand
CAGTATGTACAAGACATAAAACAAGCATGCTACTCAGATGCAGACACCATCATAGAGGAGCTCCAAAGAGGTCAGTGTAGTAGAAAAGGGTATTCTTTGATTTGATTAATGATGTGTTGCATTACAAAGATAGATTATATGTGCCTAATGATTGGAGAAAGAAATTATTGGATGAGTTGCACACTTTCAGTGCCTGTTGGTGGTCATTTTGGGTGTTTGAGGACTTACAAGAGGATACCCAGAAGCCCGGAATTAATAAATTTTTGATGAAAGCAGCAAGGAGTGATTTCCAACTTGATGTGTCCATCGATAATGGAATCTTTCTCTCCGCAGTTGAGGACAAAAAGACGGGGTTTCATGCAAGTTGCACGATTGAAATGGACGTCTAGGAAGGAAAAAGTAATGTAGGCCAAAAATCCCGAGAAAGATAGATAACAGGAGGAATGCTTACCGATTAGTAGATTAGAAGCATAGTCCTTAGCTTTTAGAAGCTAAGCAAGTCAACATATTGACCTAACCCTTTTCTTCTTCCCTCCGATTTAGATCTCCTCTCTTCCTATTCTTGATAGCAAGAGTCATTGCTATAACTGAAATCAATTTATGATGGCGACTCCTACTTTTTTCTTCAAGCAAGGTTTAGGCTTTTCGTAAGCATTTAAGAAAGCAGCAAATCCTTCTCACGAACTAGACAAAGAAGAGAGAATCGTCCGCTTTCAAGGTAACTGGTTATTGGCGGCTGATTACCAGTGTGACATGGATCTTCCCTCTATCTCTGAGGTGCGGTTAGGTTCTGGAGTCGGATCGGGCCCCGCAGTGGGCTTGGCCTCTGTAACGAATCTAGCCACTTCTCTCAGCTGGTAGCAAGTCCTAGAAGAGGGGCCTCTGCGAGGATGCCCCCTTACCCTTACATGTCATCTTCCCAAAAATAGGTCTTTGTTCTGGGACCCGACCTTGATTCGATCTTCCCCCAAGAGTCTGTATTGCGCAACTCCTCAATCGGAAGCTGTCGTAACGCCGAGAAATGGTAATAGTATGCGTTCTTTCTTTATTCATACATTGATTTCGAGATGCTTTGAATAGTAAGAAGTCAGTCAACTGGAAGTAGCATGATATAATTGTAGTCTTCGCTTGTTAGGCATATAGCTAGTCTTCTTTCTGAGCGAATGCTTACCTCAGGGCATCTCGTATAAGTCCTATGGTGATAAAGCTATTCTATTCTTTGGTGTGAAAGAAAGACGTTGAAGAGGCATGGATGAAATTCCCATGAGGAAGAATCAGCGGAGCGGCTTTTCTGTATGGATCGACGTCTGGCCCCCCATTTCTCGTGTTTTTTGGCTTAACATTTATAGATTCGCTATGAAACTGACAGAGATGTAAAGGCGGAAGCCTTATGGTGCTCTTTGACGGCAAGGATGCTTTCACTTGCACGCGGCAACCCGTATTCCGTATTCCTGTTGAAACAAATCTATTCTTCCAGAACCTGTTGGAAAAGCTCACTACTTCGTAGCCTTTAATGCGCCCTACCGGAGATTTCTACCAACGCGATTTTTTCTAATAAACGCCTGTCCAATTCAAAAAAGTTTCTCTCACCCAGCAGCTATTTCTTACTTTCCCTTTTCCACTCTATGGTGGAGTCGACTTTTCTGCTCCTTCGGAGCCGTCGGTGCCTAGCGAGAAAATGAATCAACGCAATTTTGGCTAATAAGAAGGGGTCGAGTTCTGAAAAAGTGAGTCAGCCCTATAGTGCGAAATGGCTCTTTTTTGTGCTTTCGAGACCGGAATGCGCTCGTAATGACCGATCCTCCATCTTCCATAACCGGAAGGAAGAGAAATGAGGTGTTGATAGCAGACTTGTGGAGGTGGTAGTGAGATTGCATGAAGGAGCAAGCAAATTACAACCAAATAGGATATCGGGATGGCAGCGGAGACCGGCCATAGTGGGTCTCCTAAATCGGGTCTTTCACAATCAAGTGATAGATAGAACTGCTATGAAGCTACTTATGTAGTAGATCACGCCGAAGAAATATACTGATATAGAGCTCTCCTCGGTCCGAACCCATGTCTCCAATCTAATTAGAACTCCGGAGTAAGCTGCTACTCTTTCATTCGCCCCAAAAGGGGCTCATTTCACTATCTTTTACACAGCGGAGGCTGTATACAGCTACAACAGAACAGAATTCGGCACCCGGGAGAGGGACGATCTCCAGAGATTCTTGTCTCATTCTATTTCCTCGTAGAAAAAGTTTTTTCTTTTCATTGATTTGTGAATCTCAAGCCAATGGCTACGCAGTAGAGGCGGAGAGCCAGGGGTCTTGAAATTACATATATGAGAAAGTTCACCTTTTTTTGGATTGGTATTTTCGGTATGAAATGTCTAGGTGTAATCGCACCTTTTAGAGACTCCCATTTTAGTAGCTATCGAGGTGCCAATCATTGGTGTGTCAACCCGAGCGGAATGGCGTATTTATTCCTTGAATGTTACCACGCTCTTTGACACGAGGCCTATTAGTGAACTATCTCTCCGGAAAGATAGAAAGATTCTTGTTATTGCGCTAAATGAAATGCATGCATTAAGATACCAAGGCTTCCATAGATTCAATTGTGAGTATGAATAATGAAGTGTGACGAGAATTCTCAAATCGGGATGTTCGAGCGAGAGACGACTACTCCTCCTTCGTCGGAGCCCCGCTTCGTTCAGAACCCAACAGTTGAGCAAGTTACCTACCTTGTGATCAACAAACCCAAGGCTTTCTTTTTTCCTAACATGCTTTGTGTGTAAGTGTCAAAAGTGCCTTTCCTCTTAAGCCGAAAATCAGTGAAGCGGATCCCAGTCATTTTGATTAAAAGGATAGAACCCGCGGTCAAGCTACTTTCTTTCAGAACCTTCTTCTTTATGTCATACTTTGCCAGGCATTCTTTATTTAACTTTCTTTCAGAACCTCATATACCGATTTCAATCGAGAGTCATGGTCAAATGGAATTTGTCCCTAAAAGCTAGAAATAGTGTATAAGCCCAAGGGATAAAGCCTAACATCCAGTAACCACAGCCTCTCCAGTATTAGAAGAGGCTAGACTACCACTTGTTCCATTCTGAACAGAAGAACTCTCAACAGAGATCATACCTTGCTCCAAAGCTGGATCCATTTTCATCCGCATCATCAACCACCAGATTAGCAAGGTTATGAAATAAATAGGATTTTTTTTCGGAATCAACAACTACAGGATCTGGGGCTTTTGGAGGGATGGCAGAGATCCCGGGATGGAAGCTAAATCCGTTAGGATCATCAGAACGCATCGAGACTTTTATCTCCAAAAAATCGTTGAATACCTAAGTTCTGCACGCATTGCAGACGACAAGGTCATGCCCGTCACGAATGCAAAGTGGCGAATAAGGAACCTGGTGTCAACCCGTCACCGAGAATGGCCTATGTTCCAAGAACCAATGCTACCAATACGGTTAGCACCTACCACTGAAACGATTCCTACTGCTGATAATGATGCGGCTACTGTTCAAAATGCACCTGCTGAGGTGAATGCTGGTGTGGCTGAAAGAATTCGTTGACTTTTTTGAGTCCAGCTCCCGTAGTGGAACCTTTCTTTCCCAGAGCCCTGTCCGCCCTTCTTTCTCCTCTCTGCTTGGCTTTGGGGTAGGGACGAGCTGGAGTAAGCCCTTGGTGGTGACCACTTTCCTGCAGCTGGCGTGCTCCTGTTGTTCTAAGGCTCCATAAAATGGCTTCTATCGTACGTGAGATCAACGGCCGGTCGAGCAGCTACGTGGATTGGGAGCAGTAGCGTAGGGGTTTTGTGCAAAGGCCTATAATATATAGGAAGTTCAAACGCCTCAGACCCATCTACTTGCCCTGACCAGTGAACTCCAGCAGAGACGCAACCAAACATACTGGAGGGGCAAACACACTCGTCTTACTCCGGGTCAAATTCTTTACTTATCGCCAAGATAGAAACCTAGGAGCAGCCCATCTAATACATTCTAACCTGTCCTTGCTTGGTATAAACCTAGCAAGAAGGAAGACTTTAAGACGATAGAACATCGTCTGCATCTATCGTCTGCAACTGATGAAACTACCCGGTCAACCTCGCTACTTATGGCTTTCAATCTCGATCCTGAAGGTATGCCGCTGAAGTGATGCGGTTATGCATCTGGCCCTGCTACCGATGGATCAACATATGCTGCCTATAATGCCACTAGCGCTGCTGGTGGATATGCCACTGATGTGGCTGGCTCTTCACCGGGTACTGGATATGCTAAAGGTATGGATCAATATATGACACACCTGGCTTAGATGCTGCTGGGTTTCGATATCCAACCGGATAGGCAACTAGGTATGTTACTGGGTATTACGCTGTTGGTTGAAATGAATCACTCGGTTATGCCGGTCCTATACCTCTAGGCGTAGATCTTTCATAACCTGGGTGCCCAACCTCCCCCAAGGTCTCATTAGAAGCGGTTAGTCCTCCGAACCGAAAGTCAAGCACGTTGTGGAGCAATTCGGGGCTTCCACTATCTTCACTTTCCTCATTCATGTCAGATAAGTTTTCTGCCGCTGACTCAACATGGTAGCTCTTCTTTCCTAGTAGCTCGGTTCTTAGGTGGCTTCCTATCCTATTAGCTATTAGCTCGTAGCTCTCTTCTTGTAGCTAGGTAGCTAGTGGTTAGGTTGTTATAGAGGAGCAGACGAGAAGACGATATGACGATAGTCTTCGTCTTGTTTATCGTCTTCCCTTATGAGTGGAATCGCTCTTTTTTCATTCAAAATACGGGGTTTCGTCGAATTGTTCCAATTTTACATAGGTCCGTAGGGCAGAATTCTACTTTAAGCCAAAAACACGGGGTTTATTAAAAAGGTGCGTTTTCTTTCTCCTGTTTATTATTATTAGTGAAAATGGGTTTCATGCAAAATCCCCGGGAAAACGGAACTGTGCGACTTTCGCAGACCTGTTTATGAGGGAAAAAGGAAGTTAAATTTAAATTCCCGGGAAAATTAAACTTTGATCGTTCAGATCTTACCCTCGTATAGCTAAGTCATCTAAAAGGACTGCTACCAAGTCCAGTACTTCCTGCTATAGCTAAGCCAGTTTCTTTCCCAAATGATGTGAATGAAGACTTCGCTAAGCAGTGCGTTCAATAGCGTGCCACCTTATGGTTCGGTTCTTTTTGTATAAAGAAACTCCTCTTTCTGCGGCTTCTTCCGCTCTTGACCTGGCCAGGTTCCTCCTAGCTCATTTCTTCTTGCCGGGTTCTTCCTAGCTCTTAGTTCAGGCCGTAATTGTAAATATAGAACCAAACCCGTATTTGGAGTTGCTCGAGCTGAGTCTTCTGTTCTTTCTTCTTCTTTCTATTTCGTTTCAGCTAGTATGATCCTCTTCTGCTAGTGTCATTTGAGTAGCAACTAGGCGTCGCCTATATATACAGCAAGGCTCAGTGTAGCTAGAGTTGACCGAATCGTGGGGTCTGCGCCAAGTAAGAAAGATCTTCTCCCTCCCTTCTTTCCTATTCTAATCTCTGGTTTTCCGGAAAGCCCCTCTTATCATTCTTTTTCCAGCAGTGGTAGCTAAGTCTATCTCCTACCTATGTGAGAAGAGTAAGCAAGCTACCTTGGACTGAGCCTCAGGCTAGTTCAGTTTCGGCTCCTAGGTCTATGTGTAGAGAAAGGCGCTCAGTAGTTACGTCAGCTATTGGTTCGCGCAAGTAGTTCCCCTCCGGTTAGTTCATCCAGGTAAGCAACGTCTACTGCACGGGGAGTGGTGAGGGCGAGGTATAAAGCCAAAAGAAGTTGGAGTTCCCCGCCATCACCTCGCCTAGATACGGGGCTTCAAACCCTAAAGTTGCAGAGGCAAGTTCCAACCGAGGTAGGAGATCCATCATATCCATACGAACAAACCAGCACAGGTAGCAGTGGTTGCCTTTACGTTTATAGGGGGCTCGACCTACAGCGGGAAGAACAGCGGGGGTAACAACCCTTATAATCTTAAGATCATAAGGACACGCCGGGCAGATGGAATTCATTATGTAGTTCCAAGGGCAACGGCAACAACCCCTGCTACGATAGGGATACGCGAACAACTAAACCATTGACTAATTGAAGACCAATGCAACACCTATTTGATTTCATACACATGCGGCTCAAGAGCAGGGGTAGCCGGCTCGGGCGGAGATGGATAAAACAAGGCGGAATGCGGGATAACAAATTGTTCAGCTTGTCGGGAAGGGAAACTAGTTCTGCTGGTGAAATGGTTGCTGCACCGACTGCACACTGGACTAGCTAATCAAAGAATGCGCTGCTGGAAGGAGGCTGGGATGCTACCCTTGCTTCTGAAACCAACTGGATCGACGGGTTTCACAACTGGCTATGGCTCTCAAATCGGAAGGTATGCTGCGGGCCTAGGAACTGGATATGCATCTATAACTGGCTATAGATCTCAAACTGAAGCAAAAGCCTTTGAAACCTCAACATTTGGTTCCGCTATCACGCCTATGCTGCCCAAGCGCACTTTCATATCATAAGGTGCGACGTGTACCGGGCAATCAATCGGAGGCGCTCCGCTGGGCTGTAATATCGAATGGGAGTCACAATATCCCCCCGGGGGATGACCTTGAAAATACGTGACGTCCCATACCATCCATCTGTGCTAAGAAAGGTTATATGTATAAGGGCTAGGTTTCATCCGTCTCAACAGCTAGTGTTTATAAGAGCTCTAGTTCATCCGTAGTTCCGTATGCCTCAGCTAAGGTGGAGTCATAGGCAAGTGCAACTCAAGTGGATTCAGTGCCTGTTGAAGTGGCAATCCCATAGCGAGTTTATGATTCGGATCCATACCCGGTGGATCGAGTTTCCCGAGTCCAAGCGCAAATTGCTGGGGTAGCAGTGGGAAATAAAGGAGCAGAACCATTCGTTGGAGAGACAGACGGTCAGTTGCCCGAGTTGTATTTTACCCGGAACCAGTTGAAGCAGCGGCTGAAGCATAAACAGATCAGGTGCCAGATCGAGATAGAGCCGACAAGAAAGGTCCCAAACGCCATCATTCTGAGATGAAGCATAAGCAGCCGAAGCTAGGCCTCAATCTTTTTTAGCTGGTTCTTGAGCTTTGTTTCGTCGAGTTTGAACTGAAATCCTTAGCTTAGGAGTTCCAAATCAAAAACCTAAAGTCGGTGAGGACAGTGTGCTGAGTAACGAGAAATCCTGTCTTGCAAGAAATCTATGTGAGTTTTGTCAGTCACATAAAGTAAGTCAATGTCGGTATTTTGTCCAATCTCCGACTAGAACCTAAAGGGCGATCTACCTTGGTCCTCTCCACTCTACCAAATCAAGGGAAACTCTCTACGATACGAACCTTACGGACCCGGAACTCATCAATTTCGAGACTTCCTTACTATACTTTCTATCTACTTTGAATAGCTCTTAACCTGACCTATAAGTCGATCTTACCCGGGGCTACTTTTCTGCTTGAAATTGGGATAGTTACTTTCAGTCTTCGTTCTTCTTTACCCGTGGAAGGGAAAGTATGGTTAAAAGTACCGTATCTAAAGAGAAAGTTACCACCTCTACTCATTTCGACACGAGCTCTTAGTGCACTTGTACTCATCGATCCGATCGAAAAGAAAGCCTTAGCGACCTTGACTTCCGGAATTCACTCGAGCTAGGAAGGCAGCTAGGCCTACTAATTGAAGTAGAGTCTCCCTACTATTGGAAGCCGTATTCTCTCTCAAAAAAAATATTCCATTCCTCGGTCGAGCATCTTCAAACCTTCCTTTATGTGTAGGGCGAGTGACTTCGTTCCTGATAGAAGCCCAGTTTCTTTAGTAGGAGCGTTGAAAGATCTTTGATCTCAAAGCACTTTTCCCTAATAAATTCTATCTATTCTTGCCTGCTTCTTCCATTCGATCTTTATCCTCTGGCAAATCATGATGTGCGCATGCTGGATACTCCGCTTTAGTAGTGCGTTAACTAGTAGTCCACTACTAATTAAGGATTTGGTATTGACACCTGTCTTACTAACTATAAGCCTTTGGAATATATATATAGAGTATATTCCTTATGTTTACAACTTTATCAAAGCAGGCCAACTAAAAGCAGGTCTGTCTTCCTTTATTCAACAACCAGTTCGGGTTCATGTCCTACTAAATGGGGCTGCTTACCGCTTGATTTTAGTAAGGGGTGCATGGTGTAGGTATGGTTGGTTAGGTGCTTTGACGCTCGCAAACATTGAACTCAAAGATAAACCCGAATCATGAAACCATCGGTGCATAAGGAAAGGCCTGAATGAAGGACCATACCGAAAGGGGCAACAATGCGACAGCATTGAAGGGACTTAGGAGGGAAAACAGACATCCATACGACAGGAGAACGAAGTAATAGGGAGGAAGGATTTGCCCTTTCTCCAATAGAGTACTTATGCAAGGCATGACTCTATCGACAGACTCGATCACAAGCAGGGGTCCTTCAATCGATCTATCTACATAAGGATAGCTCATTCAATCTCCCCCCATTTAGTAGGGCAGGTCTTCGGGCGAGGAAAGATCTATCTTTATTGATAGGGCCATACGCGAAAGCCTAAGATCAACTCCATCCACCGGAGCAAGGATTTTAGCCATGCCCCCCTAGCTCATGTGGAAAGTCCGGGCTGTATGATAAAATAGAGGATCTAGGAAGCGAGCTAGGCCACCCGCCGGATCAGGGTTTCCATCCGAACTAGTGCCTTAAGCAGGAAGGAAGTTTCATTTAGTGGTATCGTATATAAGATCGCGGCTGCTTTTAGGAGTGATCTTGCCCTCTTTCTTAAAGAAAAAGGTGCGAAGCGTAGAGGCAATCTTTATCTTGTCCCATCGGCGAGAGTTTCACGTCGAGAAGGAAGGAACACTTTCATTGAGCTCAACGCTACGCCCCATTTAGTAGGGCTAACTCTTAAATCAAGACAAAAAGTCAGTATATGCTTAACACATCTCATTGGAGGTGGGATAGAGCTAATCCTGGGATCGAATGTCTCTCATTGTGGTTTTTTTTTTTAGCTCGTAAAATCTACGATTCTGGGCATTCATCTTTAGCTGTAACTTTCGGGTATCCGGATATTCACCAAAAGAAAGAGCTTTTTCTTGAACAAGATACACCCGGCTAACTATCAATTGAAAGAAGAAAGAAAGGATTGTAGGCTAGATTCAAGGTATGCCACTTGAATGATCGAGTTGATTCCATTTGAATGGAGATTGGCTTGGTGTTCAGTGAAGGGGCGTAGGTTCAAATCCTACTCTAGTTTTCCATTTTTTTTTCCGTTATGCCGCTCTGCGAGCAGAGCTAGTTAAGGTACAACCGACTCTCATGAAAAGACGTCTTCCTCGTGTTCCTAGAGTACGCCAATTTCTCTATTCGTTACTAATCATTCTCTCATTACTCTCCATATTCTATTCCACTATTTTACTACTTGGCGTAGACCCGACTTTCCTATTAGGGAAGATAAAGGGAATGCTACTGAGAAGATCCTTCGACTTCCTCTTTAGTCGACTCGGGTGGGAAGTAGGTCTATTTATGGCTATTATCTTGGCTCTGTTTGATGCTGAATCACCCGCTATAGGGAACATGATGGCACCATCCGGAGCTTCCGGCGCATCCAACTCTGGGAATTGGCGTCAATATCTAAACTTCTCCTCAGAGAACGAAGGAGATTCCGCCCCCGAGCCATCCACAGCCCGGGCCCCCGTAAGGGAAGCAATCGGGAGAGATTTGGACCAGGCGGGCCCCTCCTCTTTTACGGAGGATTCGTTTGACGTGCGGGTTCTCTTGGAAGCATTTAGCAAATCCGAAACAACGGGGGAAACCTCGGTAAATCGGGGGGGTAGCAGTAGGGGTTCTGGTTGGACTTCTTTCGATATAGACGTCTTTTTGGATTCCTTTACTAATGAGGAAGGCGAAGAAGTAGCCCAGCCGCACCCCCAAAACGCCCCTGCTAATCCGGTCGCTTCCCGGGGGGAGGAAGCAGGTCCGTCTAATTGGGTCCCCCCAGAAGAAAAATTCCCCTATCACCCGGATGAAGTGATAGGAGGAGATTCTGTTAGCTCGATTGAGTGGCGCCTTTTGGCGAAAGTGAATTCTCCCACAGCCGAGGACATCAAATTCGCCAAAATTAGGGCCGAAGATCTTTTCGAGATCAAGGTTCAAATTGTACGGCATATGGCAGGCCTTGATCCGGAAGGCGATTGGCTGGGGCGCGGGGCTCGGGCCCTCGACAATCCGCGTACCGCCACGGGAGAACCCTCCTTAGAACGACTCTATGACCTTCTGGAGGACCTAAACCGGGGCGGAGTCCAATCAGAGACCTTCTCTTACTTAAAGAATAAGGTCTTAAGCAAAAGAGAGGAGGTTGGCGACGACAGCAGCATGTCGTAGAAGGAGATAACAGGTGGAGCCAACGACCCACTAAGACTAACGTAGTCCATGGCCTATTTCGGGTTCACTCGGAGCTTTGGCAACCACCGTAGGAGGTGTGATGTACATGCAACCATTTCAAGGGGGTGCAACACTTCTCAGTTTGGGCCTCATATTTATCCTATATACCATGTTCGTATGGTGGCGCGATGAAAGGATAGGGAGGGCGGATTTCCCCCGGCGGGGCACAGGCTAATTGATGAAATGATAGAGAAGAGAACTACGCGCGACTTGATCCCTTAACATAAGAAAGGGTACGTAGGCAGCTTGGAAAAAGAGGCCAGGTTCAGTCCCATTTGTTCCTATTGTTTAGAAATGTGGAAAGGAAGGTCAGAGGGTGGAGAATAGCGAGGGAGAGGGCAGCGCCCCTTGCTGGATAGAATATCGAGAAGCACATGGGATTGGGGTGCTCTCTAAGTGAGGAGCCATGGAACTCTAGCTTAGATAGAAAGGGTTTATAGGCCGGACAAAGGTCTAGGTTAAGTCCGGAGAGAGGGCTTGATGAACACCACCTCCTGGTTAGTGATTGGGCACACGCTTCCTTTACGGCGTAGAATCGGCTTCTTTTTTTGACGTATCAGAAAGGGCTTCTCTTCTACGCCCGAAGTTTATATTTATGCAAGTATCTTCACTTCAATACCCAAAGTGGCCCTATACATTTAATGATAACCGAACCCAAGCAAGGAGCTTCAATCTTGTCTATTTCCTTGAATGGTCGGGTTGGAAAGTCTTTATTTTATGTGCCAACGCAGGCCTATCACCAAATCTCCACGGCGAAATCCTTTGTTGGAAGGCTTGCTGATTCATGATTTACACCTCTCTCCGCCGCTTCTTAACAGTTGACTGCGAGATTAGCACTTTCTTCGTTACTAACAGATATATCTTTTCCGCGCGAGCTAGTTCAACAGTTCATTCTTGTAAGCCCCTTTGTCAGCCACACTAAGACTTCGGGTCATCATGCACTGACACAATCATTATCCGAGGGCCTATGATCATCCAAAAGCAGTACCTGGCATACTCCTAATAATCAAAAGAAAAAGCCGGATTCGACTTCTTGTGTACAAGCAGAGCATCAACAATCCTTTTCGTTACCAATTACAAATGGTATAAACTAATCGAGATGCTTCTACACGTCCATTCTTCTAGGAGAGTCATACCCGTCTTTTTGCCTTACCCGGCCTTCCAATCTTTTCAATAGGTCTAGTCCACGCGTGGACAGAGGTGAAATCCTCTAGCCCATTACCTGAAAAGGCGACTACCTATCAATCGTATTGGCCCAATTCCAGATCAATAGAATAGAAGGTATCATATTCACTAAATTCCTAAGGGAATCGCCCGCTTGACTAATAGCCTCTGCCTATTGTGTTATTTTCTACTGATTGCTTGTATCAAGCAGGACGTCCACATGAGAGTTGTACCAAAAAAGTGTTATCCCTTCACTATCGGACCTGCTTCTTACTTATTTGTTAGCGCCTACGGGCGGAATCAAAGAAAAAATGAATACATTTTGCTTTCGCCACCTGAAAATGCCCGACGGTCATTCAAGATTATCTGCATTTTTTTAAGTGTATGCAAGAGAAGCAGTCTTAGTATTAGGAATAGCGAGTTATCCCTCCTATCCGCATCAGTTAATGCAACTGAACCCTTCGCTACTCCTTTTTGTGTGACTGACCAACCCACTTAATCTCTCTCGAATTTCATATTGAAAAAGGAGGAGGCACATCAAGGCAGAAGTCGAATCAAGCAAAGATCCTCTGACATTAGCTAGTAGCTGCTTTCCTGGGACTTGCACTTGCTTCTTTTAGAGAAGGCTTGGCTCTATTTATGCTATTTCCATCCACTTGGCCATGACTTTTCTTCGCGAGTATCTTTCGTCTCTTCCTGGGAATCCAATGGTTACGCTGGAAGAAGGACTAACAGTTATAACCGAGAAAGTGCTTATGTCGACACTAGCAAGTGACTCACCAACTCGGAAGTAAGAAAGAGGAAAGACAGGGGTATGACAACCAATCTACCCGCCTATTAGCTATTCTAGCCAAGGCCAATTTCATGTGTTAAGCATATAGACATCAGATCGTTTTTGGAAGAGTGCCCGAGGACGAATAGAACTTAGATTCAAAAGAGCGCGAAGAAAGAGCTTTCGCAAATGATTGCACTTCTGCTATCCGGATAGCTATTCAAAGCATCGAGAAAAACAAAGATAATGTTAACAGTTTCATAAAAGCAAGGGGATTCGCTAAGCAGCTAAGCAAAAATCCTTTACCCTGAAATCGTAGATCTACGAAATGAGCGTAGTGTTGAACTCTTTCGCACCCCTTCCGAAATCAATCAAGGATTGCCATCGAAAGCTGTCGTTACGCCGAATTCTTCAATAAAAGTAGCCGTCGTAAGGCCTCCAGAAGGGGGCGTTGCGTATCCGGAAGAGTCAGACTTCGTTTCAAGCAGCAATCTTTGAAAGGAAAGATACTTGTTGTCGATTCAATGTGGGATAGTCCCTACAGGATAGGAGTTAACCCATGTCCACAGTTTTGATTACAGGTCTAGTTCAGTTCAACTCATAGCCCCCAATCCCACTGGTGACGATATTGTCATTGGGGATCAGAAAGTTGCTCTGCCTTACAAAGAGTGGTTAGCTGATCTGGGAGTCAGTGTCTCGATGCCGAAGTCACTGGTCAATGAGTAGGCAAAATCATCTGGGGAAGGAAGCGAGGTGGAGTGAAGCACGGTCGGCAACAGCTAATTGGCTCAGGCGATTCTTGTTGTCGGGCGTAGGGTAGGACCCTCTTTCGAGTTTCAGAGGTGAATCCTCATATGATATGAAGGACTCCCATCCCCGGGAAAGTCCCCAACAGCAACTGGATCAATCTTTGTTGGCTGGCTTGCTTTGTCCGCTATCCTTCATCCCATCCGTCTTGTCCAGGCTGGTAAGGAGAGAAAGGGGGGAGATGAAGTAGAATCAATTGAAGTGGATGTTTCAGGAGTTCATTCAAGCGTAGGGGTAGGGCTTCATTCAAGCGTACGGACTTTATTCGACTTTAGTTTAGTGAGTGGATTCTGTTGTGGATGAATGCGCTTAAGCAATAATAGTGGTAGGACTTAGCCGCGCTCTGTTCTTGATCGGTCGAATCGATCGCCATGTTTCTGAGATTCTTCTAAATGCCCTTTCTCTTTCGTTAATGGTTACGATGTCAATCGGGTACCCCATTCATCTATCTTCTTTGAAATGGAATTTCCCGTTCTCCTGCTTCAGTTACAGCTTCTCCCGCTACTGGAATTCCTTAAAGTTTATTAATGCGATTGACTTGCCCTCTTATAAATCATAAATTGTCGGATATTTTTGCTTGTAATGCTCTGTGGTGGAACAAAGGAGTGCGCGAAGGTACAATCCTAAAAAGTGAGATTGGTTATAGGGATATCTTTTCCTCTGTTTTGCATATCAACGACAGCTCTGACCTTCCTGATCCTGTAACTGGTTTCTCCCCTGGTCTATGATTGCTCTCCTTAAGACCCGACCGGAAGGTTCGTTCGAGAGGCCCGGTACGGTCCGCTTGGGGCCCTTCCGCAATAAATAGCAGATATAAGAAAGAGAGAGTGGCAGACTGAAGGAACTGTTAGAGTGAGCCTGAAAGAAGGTAGAGGATAATCTCCCAACTTCAAGCCAGGAAGCATTTTAGCAAAAACATTCCCCTCATTCAAAGAAAAGAAAGATGAAAGTTGAATAATAGCTGCCGGCTCCCTTTAACACCAACGGTAGATAGGAACCGAACTCAAAGGCTTGCATGTTAAAGATAGAACCAACGGTGGCAGAAGAGATTTGTGCAGGAGCTGGCGGAGAGCGGAAGATTCGAATCTCGATCCGGGGAGACGTTTCAACGTTAGCTCCTGTAAGCCTGAGCAAACAAAGGTTGTAGTAGGGGCTTCCGCGACACTTTGATTAGTTCAATTAACCCAGCCTCAAGGACAGAAAGGGAGGGTAGGGTTTTTCCTTGATGAACCGAAGGAGGCCTAAGCATTTTGAAAACCCATATCATTCATTGGTAAGCGTAATTGGTTGTCCCTGCCAACTATATGCAGGTCTCTCGAGCCTTCCCTATTTCTCGATCGGTTCAATGTTTCATATTTATTCCACTCAAAGCCTGAGCGTGGCTAGGGTTCTCCCCCACTTCATTAATATAGTATAGCGAGGTGTGCCACTTAATATATAGATATCTAAAGGGGGGTCCGCTGGAGGGCGTCGTAGCTGGTTGACTTCTACGTTGTAGCTGGAGGGATAAAATAGCGTAACAGGCAGCAGGTGCCTCATTTCTTCAGCTGCAGGAGAGTGAGTTTATGGGCCACTCACATGTTGTCAATTCGAATGCTTTATAATTTGCTTTCTTTTAAGGGACCATCTACTTTCATTTCGACTTTACTAGTAGAGCAAGGAATTCCTTTCTTTTTTTCTTCTGGTAAGTGGTCTATCTGTCCACGACGATAGCTCTTCTTTTATTCAAGACTGATCTTCCCCCTTGCCTTTTGAGCTGGGGCAATCAATCAGTCCATTCATTCCTGCCCTTCATTCAATAGATCGCTTAGCTCTACTTCTCAGTCAATCCCCTTTGTTCATGGCTTTGAATTTATTGTAATGCTTTTCTTTTCTGTAAAGATCTCGATGACCGCTTAATTAATCTTTCCTTTCCCGCTCCTGAATGAGAAATGGTTTTTTTTATTCCTACGGTCTTGGCCTGAGAAAAGTGATCTCTGAAACTGAAAGCCTTTCGACTGAAAAGTTACCAATAGAATAGGCTTTAGAGTCGCTCTTTCCAAATAGGTCGAGTAGCCCTTTATAGAAATAGAATGAAAAGGAGCTCTCGGATTCACACGCACAGCCTTATCCTATGAGTCTGCCTATGCTACGCGCCTGCCTTTGAGAGCCTTTCCGCTGGTTCCCTTCGTCGGCGTCATCGAACCACGTTAGCAATCCAGAAGAACTGGAAGCTCGAAACGACCGGTCAAAGGAATTGATCCGTTTAGTTCTGTTCTTCTCCTAGTTTTATAGCACACCCATGTAGAGGGATCTTTCCGACGCTAAGCGCGCTGCATCTCCTGTCCAAGTGAAGAATATCTTGTCCAAGTCCTTCCAGTTTGCATCCTTCTTCTGCCATTGGGAATGGAACATCTCTCAACTTGTAAGTGGTAGAAATTAAGGACTCTGTTGCAGGTTTTGGTTGATTAAAAAATCCTCTCAGAAGCCCGTGTATATTAGTAAAAAAAGGGGACTTTCATGGGTCCGATGGCTCTTTGACTGGTGTGCCTGAAAATGTGATTGATAAATGGGCTTTTGAAACTCGATTTGTCACAACAAGAGGTATTGTCTCCGCCTTTTCAAGTAGGGATCATCTCTCAAGTGTTATGATCCTCCATTGCTGCTCGGTAGTGGCCTAAGGCTCAATGATTTTTCTTCTGCGCTAAGGCTAGCATCTCATCCCATCTTTCATCTTATTGCTTTGAGCTCTCTTCGGGAAAGTGTAAAAGTGTAACCTGCTGCTCCTTGATTTCACATAAACAACTGAGTGCCTTCTCGTTCTCGGTTGCTCTTGCTATTGTCTGATTTTTGGTCCAACCGGGAAAAATTTCATGAATAGGGTTTCACCTCATATCCGTAGGTTCTTATTGATTTCTGTTTGTGTTCAAACCCCGACTTCTTTGTCACCGCTCCTGCTTGACAGTTCGGCCGTGATTGCGCGTCATCATCATCTATTCCAATGTACCGCAGTTGTGATTGCGGCTGAAAGACAGGAGGGTTTTCTCTTTCTCCCTACTAATATTATGACTCTTACTTCTAGGTCTCTCCTTCCTCCTACAGTTTTATTTTGTAAAATACCGGCAAGTCAGGTGTGACTCTTGTTAGAGTTCCTCCTATTGTGATAGTCTGACTACTACTATTAGTAAGCATTCCTCCTCTACCTTTTCATAGAGAGAGAATAACCAACTTCAAGTTTTTGATTTGACTGGTAGTGCCCGGTGATGTTCATAAAAGATCCCTGTCAGTGAAGTGGCTCTTGTTCGACAAACTCCTCTTTGTTGGTCCTGAGGATGCCAACTTGGTAAGAGATTCATTATATGCGGGAGCCAACAGAGTATAAAGGACCGTCCATCCAAAGGTGTTTGAGGTTCGAGTCTCAGAATAAGAAGGCTTCCAAGCCAGGCAGGCAGTTCTCTCTTGTTCCCCCCTCGCCGGGAGATGTTCCATTCTTCCCACGGGTATGGAGATGTCTCCACAAGTAGGATTCATCTATCAATTGTCTCTCGAAGGGGGCAATCCCCCTCGTAGCAAGGACAGGTAATGGCAATGAAACTCGGGCCTTGCTATTGCTTTTAAACTTTTTATGAAAGTGAACCGGGCGTAGTAGCGAACAGATCTTTCTCTTCCTAAAGTTTCTCTCTTCTCTTGACCATTTACCTTTTTCAAACATGCAAAATCATTTTTTATTATCGTATGTACGATCATATACAGATGGTAGGAGTGGAGATGATTCATCACGTATAAGAGTCATAGTCCGGATTGGAGAGAGACGTTCGACTCCACGTGTCCGCTGAACCAGTTCCGAAGTAGCAAGACGAGTGAATGAAGGCGCTGTAAGCGGAAGTGAATACTCGTTCCATGGAGACAGATAGATAGAAAGTGTGCAGTGAGGGATCTTTCTAGGTAGTAACTACTCGTACAGAAAGGAGTCCCAATGTCCACAGATCTGTGCCTTCAAGAGCGTTTGCTATTGAATGTGCTTTTGTCGCAATTGAATCAGAATCTGCAGCTATTGACTCAGCTGCTCTCGAAGTTGCTCTTTGCGCACTCATAGGTGTGGGACTTTCTTTTTTCGTTTTAGTAAAATGCCTCCGGCAGCAGCAAGGCTATCTTAAATTCCAATTTTCAATGATTGAAATGCATTCCTCTGTATTCTGTTGTGCTCAGCGAACGGGTAAAGCCCAGGATGGGAAGTCGCATCTCTTTCGGAGTTGAATCGGGAATCTATTGAAGAAGAAATTGACGTAGATGATAGAGGCAGAATAAGCGCAGTTGGTGCTTTAGTTGTAGGTTAGCAGGGATAAGTTGGACTGCATCAGATGGTAATACCGCGATCGAAGGGCAAACTTTTAAATTTAGCGACTGTAATCCCTTCTAAAAGGTACAAACTGAGATGCCGGATGTCGACGAATTTGCGCAGTGTACCATAGTATCCTGTTACAGGGGTATACCTTACGTATAGAGAAATGGAAGCCAGGGTCCTCTATGAAAGAGCATTAAGAAGTATTTAACCTAGGTGACTCGTTCACCTATCACGAATAGGTGGGTGGCTGCGTAATAGAATATAACCTGCGGAAACTACCTCATCCAGGGAAACAGCCCTGCTACACTACCACTACCTGTAAGATAGAAGGAGGGCACTTCACTCACCTCACTCACTAGTAAGCGCTTTCAACTCTCCCTTGAATCCGTTCACCTGTCTTTAGGCACTCAAAAGGCATAATCAAGCATATAAGATCTAAAAGGCGGATCAAAAATTGAACTTCCAGAGGCTGATAGAATACGTTATTTTTAACTTTAAGCCAATCAACGTAGGATCCGAAAAATTTCTAGAGAACAAGGGCCTGTGCCTTCGTTTCACTCGTATCCATGGCAAGTCCCTGATTCACTTCTCACGCCCAAGGAAAAGAGGGAATACAGTTATATCCGACTTTCGGTGGGGAGACCGTAGACTGCACTGAAAGCGTAACTGCGGGAAGAAGGAAAGAAAGCTCCTAGCTATAGAGTTATGCTCCTAGCGTTACATAGACTTATGCTCTGAGCCCACCTACCTTCTTTATTGGCTTACCGAGCTCGAGTACACCCGCTGCCTACATTTATTCTCTTTGCCAGTTCAGTGCACTTTGAAAAAAGAAGCGAAAGAAACCCCTTGGTGTTGAGCACTACTGAAAAAAGCTATTAAACAAGAGGTTAGGGCTATGCTGTCACTTTCCCTTTCCATAGTTTGTTAATCGAAGACTAATAAATTTAATACTCTTTACAGCTTCTTGTGTTGAAAGAGTCACTACTTTTTCAAACTCTTCTTTTCCGCTCAGCTACTCCAGTCTTCTTTTGGAGTATATGGACAGGTAGTTTGAGAGTAAATTTCTTGTTCCAGTGAATCAAACCTATTCTTTTTTTCTGCTTTACGGGCTTGACTTCTTTCTTCCATTCCACATAGGCTAGCTTCCTTGCCTCCCTTTCTCAAAGGCTAAAGACATCACTGAAAAAAAAAAACTCATTTCACCTACCTACTCTTAAATAAGGACCCAAAATAAACTTTTTCATATATCAACTTGGTCATAGAAACCGTTTTTCTTATTGAAGGGAATGATTTCCTTTACAGTGATTTCAGAAACCACTATCTAGCTCGTACATTCAAAAAAGGTGAAAGGCATTATCAACTCAACAGTCAAAAGAAAGAAGAGGAAATAGATATAGGAAGGTCCAAGGCCTACTCTCTTCCTGCTTTAGAGTTTTTAGAAAGGTGGGTCAGGAATAGAGGGACTTGGCTTGTCTTGCCGGTAATAAGATTATTTTCCAGTCGTAGAATAAGATCGTTTGCTCTTCCTTATCAGGAATGAAAGAGAGAGAGGAACTGACATGACCTTATTTTATCACATTATAGAATAATGTAAACCATCTTTTTGAAGGAGATAGTTTGTTGAGATGTTGGTTTGCCATTCATCACGTTAGAGCTACTTTTTTTTTAACTAGAATAGGAGAGTTCTTTCTTATTGACTGAAGCGTAAATATATCCCCTTCCAATGAATAAATGATGAACCACAGTCTTTCTTTGAAGAAGACAATCAAATTCGAAAAGAACCCATTTCTTCCCGAAAATAACCTAATTCACTAGATGTAAAAGAACCTTCCAAAAGAGTTGGTGAGGAACCCTCTTTCCCACTTCCCCACCTCCCCTATATCGTGGGGTCCTCGCCTTCGCGTCGTGCTTTGGCTACTCTCTTCTTTCGGGAGCAGATAGGGCTACTGCCCAACCCTATCCAATTCCCCCAATCAACCAACAGTTCTTTTTCATTGGAACTCTATTTGTATAAAGCCCTCTTTCTTGAGAAAAGAAAGCCTCCCAAGCAGAGGATGGGCTCCCCCCCTGGAACTGCGCGGTCGAAGTTGCCAACTAAATCCAATTCCTTTTAAATATCTGTAAAGGATTCTATTCTAAATCTAAAGGGATTTTCTTATTCCTTAAAAATGGGTACAAGGATCTCATCGTCGAAGCCGGCATATTTCCTATTAGGGAACTAGACTTCCAACTCGCGATCCAAGTCATCCAAAAATATATTCAAAAATTCAGAGGCTATGAAGACAACGGGAGGAATTCCTGTCTTTATGGACCAGTCTTTCCCCCAACCATCTAAAATTGGTAGATCAAAAAAATTAAGATATTCATTTCTTAAGAAACTCATCCATCCTTACCTTAATAACCGATTTCACTTTGTATAAAAGTCGAGAACGAGAGAATGTGGTTATAGATTCGGATAAATCAATTCTAAGAAGAGTATCTACTTTTTTCCAACCGTATAAAAATAATGAGAAAGTTCTCTATCCTCACGGGAAGAACTAAAACAATTATTTGAAAAAATGAAGATTGTCCGAATGCTTTCATTAATATACCACCAAGCGTACCAATAATAAATTCATCAGCGAGTTCGAGTTCAAGCGAAAGCAAGGGCACATTAAAACCAGGATGGTAACAGTTCTGTTCTCTCAAAATGCGAAATTTTGAACTTCCGTTTAAAAGGGCGTTTTGAATGGCCAGAATATCGACTTCTGTGATGGGAAAGTCGCTTTGTCGTTTTTGATAAAAAGCATAAACCTCATTTTTTTTAATGAGATGTTGAATCGAACAAGGCATATCGTAACTTCTTTGCATGTCGTTTCCACCCTTTTTTTTTAGGAAAAAAGATCATAGCATAGCGCAAGTATGATCTTCACATATGAACCGGCCGGAATCGAACCGACATTTTGTTCTAGGTCCAACCTCAGCTCCGATAAAAAGAAATATACACTTTCTTTATGAAAATACAAGCGAAAGGAGGATGCCCTTTGAAAAGGACTTGATTAAAGTGGATTCTGGAATGGGTGCGTCCTCTCAGCTCTAACTTTTCGCTATATCAATCAAAGAGATTGAATTCATTGATTGATTAATTTCGAAAGATAGGACTTAGGAGATATATTCTATTAAGTGCTTTCTTTCCGGGTCGTAAGTTATCTAATGAAAGCTAATGAAGTCTAACGAAAGCCAGGGACTGAGCCATCTGACCGGATAACATGGTAGCTCATGCCACCGTCAGAAAGGTTGGAAGAGAGAGTGATTCGATCCGCCTGGGAGGCACCTTGTCGATTCCCCCCGTGCAGGTTTCCATCCTGAGGAAATCGGCGGCTAAAAGATAAGATAGAAGACCAAGCAAGATCCCCTTCTACTACTGGCCAGGGGACCACTCATCAACCAGAGAAAGCACGAACCAGATCACTTGCAAGCCTATTACTAAATTCATCCTAGTGAAAGGATCAAAAGAAATAAACCGCGGAAATGGAAAGTACAAGGCAAGAGGCAACTCACGTGTGTTAAGCATATAGGACCACCAAAGCAACCAACAAGCAAACGTACAAAATAGGACATACGCAACTTGTTGAAAACAAACCAAAAGTCCCTTCTTGTAGAACGATAGATCCGGCAAGATTTTCCTCTCGGTGGTCATGCCCGGATAGCCCATTT
Organism: Pyrus communis; assembly: GCF_041283825.1. NCBI lineage: Eukaryota > Viridiplantae > Streptophyta > Magnoliopsida > Rosales > Rosaceae > Pyrus > Pyrus communis. Next base: position 236,280 of record NC_065229.1, on the reverse strand, counting down.
AGATCCCGGGAGACAGACAGGGACTGACAGAAGAATGGTTTAAGGTAACTTAAGCATCTCCTCGAAGGCCATCCTTTCAAGGTAGATGTAAAAAGAGCGGTTCTTCCATCACCTACGGAATTTGGTCCGCGCCCGGGTAGACGTTTCATGACCGCCATGCTGGACCCTTCATGTAGAGCGGCTTCTTAGGTTGGAAGCCCAGTGACAGCTAGCAATAAAAAAAGAACGACGATATATAGTTAAAGCAAAGCACAAAACATAACAAAAAAAATATAGAGTGAACCCTATCTAAGCTATATCAACATAGCCAACTAGAAAACTCATCCGCTTGTCAATTAATTCTTGGTGTAATACTCACTCGTAAATGATTGGTGTCAGAATTTTTCACTGATCAGATGTGATCGGTCTCATCCGTGTAAGAATTAGGAATTCCTCTTCCAACTTGTCCCGGAATGGGCGTTATGGCAAAGAATAAGAAGAAAACTAAAGGAGAAATTTGTCCAATAGTAACAAATGGTGCCTCCACAGGTTGACATCCGATCCAACCTAGTAGTAAGCAATCCGCCAAAAGCAACCAAAATATTCCTTGGTGAATAGGGCGAAAACTTGAACTACGCACATACATACTTTTAAAAAAAGGTAAAGCCAACAGACATATAAAAACAGGTGCTATTGCGGCTACACCTCCCGATTTGTCAGGTATACTACGAAGAATGGCATGGATCGGTAGGAAATACCATTCCGGCACAATATGAGGCGGGGTGGGCATCGGATTAGCAGGTATATAATTGTCGGGATGCCCCAAAACATTAGGAGCATAAAAAATCCAAATGGAAGAAAAGATAGCAAAAGCTACCCAACCTACTAGATCCTTTACATAAAAATAAGGGTAAAAAGAAATTTTATCCATCTCTGAATGTACACCCAATGGATTATTTGATCCATATTGATGCAATGCGGCCAGATGAAGAAGACTGGCGCCTACTAAAATAAAGGGGAGTAAATGATGAAGACTAAAAAAACGATTTAAGGTGGCATTGTCCACGGAGAAACCGCCCCAAAGCCAAGTAACTATGGTATCCCCTACTACAGGTATGGCGCTAGCTAAGCTTGTAATTACTGTAGCTCCCCAAAAGCTCATCTGACCCCAAGGTAGTACGTATCCTGTAAAAGCTGTCACAATCATTAATAGGAAGATTACAACTCCGAGACACCGAACAAATTCCCTAGGACTGCTATAACTCGCATGATATAGACCGCGAAAAATATGAATGTGAACC
>NC_065229.1:162500-230000 GCF_041283825.1 Pyrus communis | reverse complement strand
AACTCTCAATCCTGGTTCGAGGCTATGCTGCTTCTAAGCTCTCCTCACTTTCACGGCAAGAATAGGGGGCTGCAGGATCTTTAAAGTAGGTTCGACCGCATGCTACAGAGGAACGACAGACGGATCAGAGCAACGGATAAGCAGACGGGCGTAGCCCTTCAATCTATAGATTTAATAGCACTACTAACAAATAAGCCGCTGGGAACCATTAATATGAAAAAAAAAGATTGAGATCTGATTCACCTAGAAAAAAGAAAGGTCGATGCAATTGATAAAATCCAAAGCAGACAATGAATCCAGAGGAAAGGTTTGGTCAAAGATCTCCGAAACACTTGTTCAGTGATTCGGCTCCAGATGGAATCTTCGCATATTTCTCTTAATAAGTCAGTGGTTCGGATGGAAATGATACTGAAACCGCTTCCAAAGACTCAGCGATAGGGTAGGGCGTAGTGACTACTCAGATGAAAGCTTCGGAGGAAGCATGGTGTTAAACGAGGTTAGAAGCGGGTTCTTTGCTTCATATTCATTCAGTCATCGCCCACTTCGTATTCTTTATGGTTGAGTTTGTTCCACCTTCTTTGAATGTGGAGGCACTCCTGGGTATCCCAATTAGAAGAGATCTTTATTCACTTTTAGCTTGTAAAGCCGGCTTCTGTCATAGCTGGATCCTAGGTTGCAACTTTAGAGAAAGACTTTCTTCTGTAATAGGAGGAGACCACCCCTTTTTCCATTTTCAGATCAAAAAGAAGATGCTCGGGGTTCGATAGCATTACAATTTATACAATACATACCACCAAAAGATAGTCTAGAAGGGCGATCCTCCTTACGAAGAAAAAGAAAATGAGACATTGATTCCAGCCAGGAATGAACTGTCAATCCAAGCTAGCTCAGGTCGTAATAGCCAGTTCGGTACGAGATATTCAGGTGCAGGTGTGAGCGCTGCGCTAAGGTAGCTTGCTTGCGATCAACCAAATCGAGAGAGAAGTAGGTAGTTGACCAGGGGAATAGTCCCCTTAGATTCGACCGGTGGGTGAGGGAAAGATGAACGAAATTGAGACGCATATGGGAGACTCTTCCTTTTACCATTCATATTTCACCTGATGCTACACCATAAGAAGAGGGGTAGTGAACTACTCATGGTGCAATACACAAAGTGTATTTTTAATGATGGGAAAGAAGGCTCCAGGTCTCAGTTCTTAGAAAAGTGCTTTTTGAGAGTTCCACCGTGATATATATAGTTTATGACTCTGCCATAGGCAGAAAAGCGGGTTGAAGGAGATCATGTTACGTATTCGAATGTTGGGAGGGTCTGCTAGGGTCTTCGTACCTACTATGAATAGAGAAAACTTTCCCCATTGCACTCACTAGCAGCCCAGGTCTTTCCATTCCTAATGTGGATGTTGTGGAATTATCTACTGGTTCTCGTCCACTTACGGTTGACCTCGCCCCCCACTACAGCAGTAGCGCTGGCATGTAATAAGTTTCTGATACAACTTCTCCTAATGGGAGACATTCCGATACCATAGCATGAACCGAAAAGCAAACTCTTCCTCTCGAAAACGAGCTAGCATAGACCACTTGCTTCAAAGCTCAAGGTTCTTCTATAGAAAATCGATAGAAAGGTCGGCTCTTTCACTCTCAGCGAGTCGGGAAACATTTGCAGTCATTACATCAGGAACGCTTTGTTTTGGGAACTAGTGCAATAACTAAATAAAAAAATCCAATCCGCTTGCCTCTTTTAATTTAATTGATAGCTACTTTTTGGAATTGGGAGTCCTATGGATTGCTCTTATCTTATGCCCCGGATCGGAGGGAAAATAGTGTTGTAACCGAAGTAGACTACCGAACGGGTGTGGGGAAGAATCTCGCCAAAGGTTCAATTTCTGATTCCTTTACAACGGTTAACTCAAGGGATTCGATTCTCTTTTACGCTAGGTGAGACCGAGAACTCGATTGCGGGTGAAGCCTTAGTTGTCGCTGGTGGTAGAGGAAAGGCTTTTAGTGGGCCAGTGAACGGTGAATCTTAGGAGATTGAAGATTGAGAAAGCTTTCTCGAGCAGGTAGAATTAGCAACTATAAGAACAAGAGAAAGTCCTTATGGAAGATAGATTTACCAGTCGTAGCCTATGCCTTCGTCTTTCGATGATCAGACCTAAGAAAGGCGGCCTAATTCCGATCAAAAAAAGAGAGAAATTCCCCCAGAAAGGGTAGAGCCTTAGTTACCCGCAGGTCATAAGCTGGTAACCAGTGGAAGAGCAAGAACTTTCAGGTGAAAGACCCTCACTCGAACTCAGTAGGAAGCCAAGCACGCACGAAAGAAGCTTCCCGAGCTGCTGCCTTTACCTTCTTCCTGGGGAGGGGTCTCTAGCACATTATAATGCGAGCTCGGATGCGGATTCCCTTAAATTAGATTTCGTGAGATTAGATGGGCTGGGCTATGTCTTCGGTCTGGATGAATGCGAGTGCACGAAAGGTCTGATCGGCTCATAGGTGGAAGACACTACCTTGAATTAGCTCTTTTCCTCTTTCTTTTTCACAAGCATGAGTAGGACTTATAGTCTTGGAAAAGTCACCCGACTAAGCAAAGAAGGAGGACCTAGTTAAGGAAGAATCGACCGAAGTCAGAGAAAGTGAGCCAGCCTTCCGGAAACGGTGAATTCATAATATAATGTCCTTCTTTTGACGTAGGTTAGGGTTTCCTTTATGTTTTCCCAGTAGTCCGCTTTCCCCTTTCCGAAAAGGGTTGGGGTTTGAATTCCGATTCCCACATACACCTCGATTTTGATGCCGCCGGTCGGTCATTATTATCTACCCGGGGCGCAAGGAAATCCCGGAAAAGCAGAAGGCCGGCTGGTCGTGTAACTTAACCAGTAATGGCCCGGTTCTCGTCCTCTATTCGATCGAGCATGCATTTAAGCCTTTCTTTTCTGATCGTGCTTAAGATTCAGATTATACTAATGCTATAAAGTAAAATAACCCGGTTAAATGATTTTCGCCCCCACCGAGATCTTCGACGACACATATTTCGATCGGTTCTCGACCATAGATATAGAACAAGAGCCAGCTGAAGGTGAATTCCTGGCCTTTGCGTGTGACTTCCACGATCTATCTTCTTGTTTCGTGAGTTCTTTCCTTCGCGGTTTTGCTCCCATTCTTTTCAGTCTTGTAATAGTCTTTGCCTTGATGTGTAATAGCCTAGCTTAGGGCGGAATTCCTTCTTTCAAGACTCAGTCTAAACCCCTCCTGAAGTTGTCTTCATTTTAGATTCCTTATCTCTTTCGAGTGTTGGAAGTGGTGTGGTGGAGCGCGGTCCTTTTCTTTGAGTTGTTGAAATTCCCACCTGCCTCAAAAAATTTTTTTTCTTTCTTGCTTGGGGTGCAGTCCCATATCGCTTAAGCTACCTTTTCCTTGAGGAAAGATTTCCGTATCGTGAGGGCTCTTTCTTATTGATTCATGCGCATCTACTTCTTCTTCTTTGACTTAGGCCGCTCCGTGCCTTTCACAGACAGGAGAGAGGATTGCTACTGGCTTGCTTCCTTGATTGACAGACTGGCTACCAACCGTGCTACAAAACTTCAGCTTGATTGACTAAATATCGTATGATAATGCACTTTCTCTTCCGTCTTTCTTCCGGATAGAATTGGATTGACAGACCCCGAACAGTGCAGGTTGGCGGACAGGGTACGGCTAGAAGTTTACTGAGAAGCGTGGAGCTTGCTGCCCGGTGGTGATTGAAATCAAAAAATGACCTCCAATCTTAAACCCGGGAATCCATTCGCTACCGCTCCTCATACATCCGCTTTGATCTTACCTCTATTGCTTTCCTGACTGGCTAGAGGAATGTCTTTTAAATCAACTAGCTAGTTACTCTGCTTCGCACCTTTTCCTTTCTGGCCCCTCTATAGCTACTCATTTCGGTCCTTTTCAAAGTCCTTCCGGTGTCTAGCATCTTCCGCTCCTAGTCATCCCACCGACTCCGGATATCTCAGTCACTTCCTCAGTAGCTGGGGCTTGACTATGAGCTGTAGTCTTTTTTATGACTTCTTTCTAGTCTTCTTTTTACGGGACTGCTTTTTGTTTGATCCTTTTAAGGGATAAAGTGCCAGGGAGTTCTTTTGGGAGCATAAGGTGAGGACGCTAGTTTAGGCTCCACTTGACTTCCATTAGACTGGATTCAAAGAGGCTTTGGTGTTCCATAATAAACCTGAACTTGTAGCTCCGTCAGCCGGCTCCATCAACTGTGCTGTCAGAAACTGGAACTTTCCTCTATACTCTCTATTTCTAGCCCCCTGAAATTAACAGATTTAGGGGAGGAGAACAACTTCATTACTGGTGGTATCTTCACGAGGGATTGGAAAAGCTATTTCTCTAACCAGAACTTTCGGGGTTCCGTAGAGAGGAGATAGAAAAAAAGTCTTTTAAAGAGGGCAGCAGAAGCGAAGTAGAGGAGACCGGAAACTACTTAGCTGTCAACGACGTCCGCTTTCTTACAAATCTTTATGCGGGTACACCTTCGAAACATGAGACTAAAGACCTTTCTTGAGGCGCTTTAAGAAAAGAAGCCAAGCCTCGCGAACATACATGCACCTTCTTTGAAACAGGCTGTGCCTCATCCCGATTCTTCCAAAGAGAAAAGATTGATGAACGAAACGAAGCAGTGCCTTTTCCATCCCCGACTGAAAGGGAGAGGGCTTCTCGCCCGATCCGAATAATCATATATAGTATACTACCTTTCTTAACCTTAACCCTAAGCACAATAAAGTAGCCTCAATGCAGCACTATAACTAACACTAATACTTGTTGACCTCCCTTAAACTACCGGAACATAAGCAGGTTTCTCCACCCGGGTATGTAAGAGCGGCTCAATCCAGGGCCCCGCCCCTGAGTCTTCCCTTGTGTGATCCAACAGATGCTTCCTCCCGAAGGGCTGCTCATTTTCTCTCGAAAACTACCTCCCCGACTCCTACTTCTTTGGATCACTTCACTCACTCTATTGCGAAGACAGACTGGCTAAATAGTAATAGGGGTTCGATAATACACCTAATAAAAGGCTTCACAAACTTACCTCCTTCTAGAGAATTCCTCTTCTTGCTCATCCGGAAATGGGGTCGGATCGGAAGGTCCCTGTCCCTGCTGCCCAATCTTTTGGTAAAATGGAGTAATTCGAACAATGGAAAGAGGCTAGGCCCAAGGTTCTGAAAGAAGCAAGGAATACCAATTGGCTCTTATGTAGAAACTCCTATCAACCGGAACAGAAAGTAGAAGGGTTCACCCCTGCTTCCGAACCTCGCTACCCCGTAACTGAGAAAAAGAGAGGTAGTTTACTACCAAAACTTAATCTATTCCGGCCGAAGATGTTATTCTGACTTCCGGGTAGTTAGCGCAATGTTATCTTGAAGAAAGCGGAATCTTTAATTACATTACCTTGGTAGACTATCTTATTTATAAATATAAATGAAAGGAAGAACCACTCAATCTCCTTCACCTTTGGCCGGCGCAGTTCTGTTTCAATCTTTTGATGGAGCTGCGTAACTCGACTTTGTGAATAGGGCTAAGTCAGCAAGTCGAGATGTGCTCTTTTCCCCGGCTGGGGGCTACGCGGGACTTTCCAACTCGAGAGACTTACTACTAAGAGATTGCAGGGGAAAGATCACCGACCGCACTTCGTGATAGCGCGGAAAGGACCTTTCATCTGGAAGTTGGTAGGGCGGAGCGGATCCTTTAATTGACTACGCTAGGTTCTGAAGGAAAGCAACTAAGAAGCTAAAGGAAGGTAGTTTACTTGCTTAAATTAAAGGGGTAAGGTTACGAAGTAAAGCTACTTGCTTCGCGTACGAGGAGATACTCTTTTCATACCCCTAGTAAAAAAAGGATTCCGTTAGCTTCTTCCCATTAGGTTCTTCGATTTGTTCGGATATACTACTCTATCTATGGCTGCTCTTGTTAATAAGGGCAATCGTTGAAACCTTTATTTCATAACCTTCTGGCTTCTTTTTCTTTACTCTCTCAAAAAAGAGTTCTGTTAGGTTCTTAGTAGCTAGCAGTGAAATGTTTCCTCCCGCTTGTCAATTAATCTTTGGACTCGTAAATGGTGGGTGTCCTATTCAAAGAAAAAGTAAATAAAACCGCTTCTGGTCTAATTCTTGGGCAATCATTGAGTTGGGGCCTACTATAAAGTAAACCTCAGCTACGTAGCACATTAGCTTCTTCCATTCATTCGATCCATTAGGTTCTTCAATTTGTTTAGAGAAGAAACGAGAGACAAGAAAACATCTTTGATTACGATTAAAAGGAACAATCTCAAATGGACCAAGATCAAATTTCGGGTCATTTCTTGGTGAACATGATCTGCCATAATCTCTTCGATCCCTTCATTTATGTGCCAGAATAAAGAGAGATTTGGTAGGAAAGTGGAAGATACTTTTTTGTATATGAAAATCAAAGGGAGTGGTAAAGCTGCAGTAATTCTTTGGAAAAGCCCGATTCTCTTTGTCTTCGAGCTTTCATTCCTCAATCCACTGTTTCGTTCCTTCATATACCTCCCCACCAATAGATAGAGACAAATGGGAATAACCGAACCACGTCTACAAAATGCCAGTACCATGCAGCTGCTTCAAAGCCAACGTGATGCTCCTTGGTCAGATGACCAAGATATTGGCGAATACCACATATGATCAAGAAAAGAGTACCTATAATCACATGAAAACCATGAAAGCCAGTTGCTAAGAAAAAGGTAGAACCATAAATACTGTCCGAAATAGTGAAGGGTGCTTGATAATATTCCATTCCTTGAAAGCCAGTGAATACTAGAGCCAGTGAAACGGTAGCTACTAAAGCGTAAACTGCTCGTTTTTCCTTCCCCGCGAGTATAGCATGATGAGCCCAAGTTACGGCAGCTCCGGATGAAAGGAGAATAGGGGTATTAAGAAAAGGGATTTCCCGAGGATCTAAAACCCCAATCCCTTTTGGGGGCCAAATACCTCCGATCTCTACCGTAGGTGCCAAAGAAGAATGAGAAGAAGCCCGAAAAAAAGCAAAAAGGAACATAACCTCCGATACGATGAACGGAATAAAACCATATCGAAGTCCTAATTGTACAACTTTGGTATGATGTCCTTCCAACGTGGATTCACGTAGAACATCGCGCCACCATACGAACATGGTATATAGGATAAATATGAGGCCCAAACTGAGAAGTGTTGCACCCCCTTGAAATGGGTGCATGTACATCACACCTCCTACGGTGGTTGCCAAAGCTCCGAGTGAACCCGAAATAGGCCATGGACTTGGATCTACCAAATGATAAGAATGCCTCTGAGATTCAATCATAAACCACTTTGCCTCGGTTGTATGTAAACCCCCCCTTCACCCCCACCCCCTAAAGTGGTAAAGAAGGGCTTAAAATTTCTTTTTTTCTATCTGACAGGACAAACAAATAGGAAGGGATGGTTCTTTCATTGCATTGATAGAAGTCTAACTAGAAAAAGATCTCTCTATTACTTTGAGAAGAGAATCGTTGGTTTGACCGACGAACTACGTGGAAAAATGGACCTTCTTTCTTTGATTTTCAGCAAGCATTTTTGGAAAGTCACAATTCTATTCAGTTCGGTTTCGGAAAACTTGCTGGTCGCGGATTAGTGCGTTCCGCGCCGCCGGCGTCCTTAAATCAAAGGCGCAGGTTGATCTCTCTGGTTGAGGCTGCATTCATTTTGACACGTGGGAAGGGCTTACTCTCCTAGTGGCTCGGCTTGGTCTCGCTCCCTTCCCGCACTATTCCTCCCCACTAAAAAGATTGATAATCTCGATAACCTTTCTGAACGTCCGTCTTCGCGGGGCGATTTGAAAAGGGGTATATCTTTCTTGTAGTGCCTTCCATTCCACTATTCTGATCGAGAAAGAATCTCTTCCTAACGACCAAGTCATAGTGAGATTAAAAAATGATGCTTCCTTGGCCGTGTGGAACATGGATTAGCATTATGTCATTCCTACAAGTGATCACCCATCCAGGATTGGAAGAAGTGCTATATGAGGACTTCGAGATCAAATCTAATATGTTTCTTTCCATTCCTCGCGAGCCACTTATTTCTCCGAAACAAGAGATCAAAGTGATTTTCCTCCTTTTTCCCAATAAGTCGACGGCGTTACACCATTGGGATACTTCGAATAAACTAGAGTACATATAGGATACACCGGTGCTAAAACCTTTTCTCAAGATATCTTCCAAACTGTTGGGGTCGTTGCTCCGGATGTTGTTCCCCCGGTGTGAAACCAGTTGGTTCCGTAGTTTTAGAATTCTGCTGATCCCAAGTACTCCATCTCCATCATTGCATATGGGAATATAGAAAGTAAAGAGGAAAAGGCATGACCAGAAGAATTGTGTGAAATAAGTGAATTTATCCAGTTGAGGCATTCTTGATTGAAAAAAAATGATTCCCTCCAGAAAAAAAGTAGTTCTTACCTTCCTGTACGAGTAGTGAAGAACTATAGAGAGCTGTGGTTGGTTGTTGACCAACGGAAAGCATGGGAGAAAGAAGGAGTCACAGCCAGAGATCAAAATTATGAATTGCTCTCACCACCCGGAATGCTCTGCCGAGTGCCATTTCTTGCGATTTGGTCCAAAAAACTATCTAAGGTACGTTCAGAAAGCACGCTCGCCCTAGTCGGGTGGTTAAAGAGGATTGTCCGGATTTCGTGTCTCTTTATTACAACACTAATCGGGTTATATCCATCGTGCACCAATGCTGCTTCTATCTTTTTTTCTACCAGCACCTGCTTTTCCAGGATCCCCAACAATACGCAGTTATCCCGCCAAGTGTTTCGACCCATGAAATACAACCCTAACCGTAGATGAAGTTCTCTCGTCCGAAAAGCATCGCCCATTAAAGGCCGGTATAGCTGCGGAACTTCCGGCGGGATTTCATCAATCTGCACTGGTGCCCCTTGGGGAACACCGGTGTCGGCGGGAACCTCCGGATGTAAACCTACCGCCGGAGCCGGAGAAGAAATTCTACCGTCGCAGGCGGCTACGGTGCCGTTTAAGCACAACAAAATCAAAATCATATTCAAAGTAAAAGTCAAAAAAGAGAGAGGTGGCCTGGCAGGCAAAAGCTCTATTTCCCTTTTTTTATGTAAAGAAAAAGCGCCAACGCCAATAACGAGGGTTAAGCTTAAATACAAATACATAGTTGAAACATTTATTACTGTGTGGACCATGGGCGTTGCCCCATATTCATATTCAACCGGACTTAAAGTGAAATACAAGTTTTTATAAAAATCATAATCATATGGACTTTTTCTTACTATATGAAATCCACAGGACCGTGCCCAGCATAAGATTCTTCTTCTGCGTCTAATCCCTTTTATAATCTTTCAGTTTCTGCCCCCATAACTGATACAGGTGAGCGGCGTACCTAGCCTGTCACACTACGGACCTCTCGTTCTTGCCTGGTGAACCCCAATCTTCATCTCCTCTTCCCCTTCTGTTCAATCCCCGTGGTGAACACAACACTAGAAGAGTCAGCAATCGGGTCTTTCGTAGAAACCCCTGCCTGAATGAACACTGCTATCTCGCCTTCTGATCTTTCTTAAGAGATTTTCCTAATTTATTTCCTACTTCTGTCTATTCGCTTCTACCGGGAGGATTTCCCTGATTGGCTCTCTTGCCTGGAATGACTTCCCTCAGTCCCGTCCCTACTTCTTCTCATGCCACTAATTGATTTCCACTTCTGAACTCCCACGTATTCAATCGATTCTGTTTCATGGCTCGCTGGTCGGAGAGAGTCCACTTCTTCCATTGATTGGGACTTGACTACTTCAGGTGGATCCGATCCTCTTCTTTCTATTTAGGGTGGATCCCTTTCTATTGATTGCAGCTCGTGAGCAAACTACCTATCTATATTACCATTCTAACCTGTCTTTGCTGAACCGTTGTAATATGGAATATTACCCTAGCTCACAGGTTATCCTTCTTAATTACATCATCCCTAACTCACAGGTTATCCTTCTATGATACATTGGATTTATTGGATTCGAAGTTCGGTTCGACTGAGCGAGCTTTCTTTTCACTTGGGCTTCGAAGAAAAAGAAAGCTTAATAGAGATTCTCCTCTTCGGATGGAATAAGAGGCTCCTACTACAATATTACATATTGCCTACTTTACGGGTTACGGGTGAGCTACGAGCAGGCTTGATACCACTCCTTCGGACCCTTCGGACTCCAGCGCTTAGAAGAATCCTTATTAAACTCTTATTACATAGATCCTTCCCTTGAGCAACAAGCAAATTCCCTGACTAAAGAAAGAACTGAGACTAAAAAAAAATATTATACCAACGCTTCCCTTTTTCTTTGTAAGTAAACTTCCATCTTCTAAAGGGAGAGTAAACTCACCTTAGCAGTTTGATTATCCATTTTATTCCCCTGAGATTGAAGTTGCTACTGTACCTGTCTTTGAAGAATGCTTCGAACCCGGCCTAAACGCTTCCTGAGACTCAACCCTACTTCGGCTTCGAGGGACTTCCCTTGTGCTGACTTCTCTCACGTCAGACTGATGCCGGCTTTCTCAAATCAATCGGTAGAAATTCAAAAACCAATTGGATCAAATCAAGATCCCTTGGTCAATGTCATTAGGGTCTCTAAAGGAGAATGCCCTATCGGGCTTTCACGCAGCAGGTTCGGAAGATCGGGCTTGAAAAGCCGCACGATGGCTTTGACTCGCCTTTGGAAAGATGACTTCGAAAGCTCAAGCTTTCCGTTCTCCTATCCTATGATGGCACTCCAAAATAGGGTTCTTTTGAGCCCTGAGAAAGTATGAGTCGCCGTAGTGTGAGAAGTGGAATGATTGGAGAGTGTGAGAAGTTGGCAATTTTGAGTCTCTTTCTTAGATGTGTATATGCGGGTGGGGTGCCACCAAAGGTTTGGAACCCTGTCTCCCTCCCTAGCTAATTGAATACCAGCTTCCTTTTCTATTAGTATTATATGTAACTTCCTTGTCCTATTAGTATGCATGGGACTGTAGGTTGCTTTCTTTGATCTTATCTGCTCACGAATGGTCTGCTTAAGCCAATAAGATCGAAAAGGCTATCTCCGAGTGGCTAAAAATAGTGCGGCACTTTCCTTCAAGCAGGAAGGATGCAAAGTAATCCAAGGGAAAGCTAGACCTCGAGTGAGGAAAGACGGGAGCCACTCTAGTGACCTTTGAAAAGGGTCCGTACTAACCTTACCAGTTATTACTGCCTAGTGCCCAAACTGATTAGAGAGTTGTTGAATAAGCAAATCGGCTGTTTACAGTTACAGCAAACAGGAAAGAAGAGCAGTCGTGTGGAAGGTCTTTCTTCGGCCTTTGCTTCCTCTTCTTAGCCTAGCCGCTTCCAGGCTTCCAGGTAAGGAGAAATAAGTGAACCCTAGCGGGGGAAGAAAAAAGGAACTGAATATAACAATAACAAGCAAGACCAAGGTATATGACCAAAAAGGCCTTGTCACGAGCTGGAGTCGAACCAGCACCTCTGGTAAATGAATACAATCCCAGCGAACTACCATTTATTCTAATCGTGACTTTGTTCACCCGGTTCGTCATGCACAAGAAAAGCAAAACTAACATGACTACATCCGGTCGCGTTTCCGCTAAAACACTATAATCCCCACCCTCCTTACTAAATAAAATGACTGGTTAGTCATCCTCGTTAGCTTTTTTAACAATATCCGAAATGCGTTTAATCATTTCTGATTTTGGAACATTAATTACATGCTCATCGACATGCGGTGATTTTTCACTTTTTTCATTTTTAATAAAAAAATGAAAAACCATAGATTTTAAAAAAAATTAATCATATGGACTTTTTCTTACTATATGAAATCCACACTTTGACACCTAAGATTCCGTAACGAGTAGATACTTTCGCAGGAGCATAATCTATTTTCTGGTTAAATACATTACGAGATGTTTTTCCATACTTTCCGCATTCAGTTCTAGCTATTTCTGCGCCTTTTGATCGACCTGAACAACATATACGGATCCCCTCAACCCCTTTTTTCATTACTAATGGAATATCCTTCACTATTTTACTAAAAATGGAACGAAATGATCTTGTTTTGTTTCTCAGTTGAAAAGAGATGTCTTGAGCAATCGGAGAAGCACTTTGATAAACAGATTTGATCTTGACCGACTCAATTAAGGTATTAGTGTTTGTTCTATTAGACAACAAAGATCGCATTTTTTTCACTTCGTTCAAATAAGAGTTGTACCCGCACGGAATTTGTCTGTTTCTCAGTATGATCTCTATCATCATCTCTATTCCCCTTATCAATTCTCCTATCCTATCTAGGTCTATGAATTTCTCTATCAATTCCATTACCTTATCCTTACCCATGAGGTTCCAACATTTGATCCTTAATTGACCTAGGAGTTGTTCCCGGGCATCCTCAAAAAAAAGGTTATTATACATCCCAACCCCATCCCTTGGAAAGAAAAAGGTAGCACCGAAAAAAGGAAAGAGCGGGATGGTGGTTTTTGTTGTTCCCGCGAAGCGAAGATCATTCGCTTGGCGAATGAAGCGGGTCAACCTCTTTTTGGCTTCGGCCAAACACTTTTTATCGCTGGTCGAGCTTTCTACAAACAAAGCGATGCGAGAACGTATTCTCTTATCTAAGCTTCTTCCCTGTGCATTCGCTCCTCCCATCGTAGATGGTTCAGCCACGCCCGGTGCCACGAAATGATTGAGAACTACGACGGGGTCGAAATGCATTTGGTTCTTTGTATTCAATAAGTATTGCATGACCGAATAATTGAAGGAGGGGCGCACTGCAGGGAGGGTCCTTTTAAGTAGATGACTCGTCGAGCCGTCGGAGCGGGACTTCTTTGGCAAAAAGAACTTGAATAACTTAGTTTTTCTGAAGGGGTCGTCATTTTCTATCAGGAACGCTATGCCATTTACAACCCCGGCGTATTTCGGATGCTTGAAGGCCCTGCTGACCCGAAGTGATTTAGAAAGATTCTTCTTTATCGATGGTGATCGGTCATGGTATCCATAGCGTTGCTTCTTTTTCGGCCAAATCCTAATTTCGTTTTGCTTCTCCCGGTCGTCGAGCCTGATCGACTCGACTCTTTTCCCTGACCCCCGGCCTCTCACTTCGTTTCGTTCTTCTTCTGTATCGCCGCTTGAATGAAGACACCCGATCGGCCCGACTTTCCCAAATGCCCACCACCGGCCCTTCTCCTTTCCGGGTCTGGATTTTTCGCGTCGTTTCAGTCGTCGTGGTCGACGGGGAAGAAAGAAATGAATGAATGTTCTTTTGGGAAAATGTAGAATAATACACGTACCGAGACGAAAGCCAAAAGTAAGTCTCGTAGGTGGACGTATGGAACCGAAATAAGACCTCAGATTGACATCTTGATACACTAATTTACCATAATAATAATCACTAAACCAACTTGAATCTGAACTACGATTAAGATCAAGTCTTACCGAAATCGGATTTCCTTTTCGTGCCATATGCGCTTAGACTTTACTTTACCCCTTTTTATTCCCGGTCCAATATTTGTTCTCGAAAGTCTTCGTTTTCGTTGCTCTAAGGTACACCCGAGCACCTTTTGGTGATGCGATGGTTTGATCCTCACTTGAAGCCTTCAAACAAAGAAAGCACTTTTTCACTACTATATATACTAAAATTAGTTCATATACGAGATTTCTGTTCCATTCCTGCCGACACTAACTATATATAAGACCACTATAGTATGATGGACTAGGCGTCCCCAACTGCTACTGTTTTTGACTTACCAAAAAAGGTCTTTGGCAATCTCAATCCTATTCTTCTGCTTCTCCGTTTGGATACATGGTAACATGTCCCCGCAAGGGAAAGGATGATGGGCGAACTCTTTCGAGCGGGGGTAGCATTCCGCAAAGCCGTCCTGCCTGTCCTGTTCAGTCAGTTGCATATTGGTAAGCATGATTGTAGAAATACAAATAGGCGAAGGATACTATACTAGCCAGACCGAACGGAGGGTTATATAACTCAAGTCTACTGCGGGCACGGGACGGAAGGATTATAGAATACTCCACTTACTGGTGGGACTTGCGAGGGGCGTGCCTGTCGATCCGGATGGCTGGCTGGTCAGGCCGAGCCAACGGTGCAACTCGATGATTTGTGGTCTTGGGACTGGAGTTCCTTCGCAGGGCGAGGGCAGTGCCCCCATCCCGCCTGAATTCCTTTTGCATTATGGATGACAAGGCGCCTTGTATGTGCCGGTTGTGAAGGCAAAGTAGGAGCTAGTATAATGGTTTCCGCCATGCTGCTGAAGAAAGGCTTGCGCAAGGGCCAGGAGACGTATCTGTCTGCCTTGGTGGTACAGGGGGGTCCGAGCCATAAGCTCTAAGGGGAAGAAGGGTGAGGTTAATAAATGTTCCAGCTAGGAATCTCTGTGGTGAAGATGTTTTCAAACTAGTGGCAAAATGTTTTGATCATGGGCACATTCCTGATGGTCTTGGCAGCACACTGATTACCTTGGTGCCTAAAGTGCAGAACCCCCTCTCTATGGCCCAATTCAGACCAATTTCCCTGTGTAACACCATCTACAAATGTATCACCAAAATCATTGTCAACAGACTGAGGCCTCCGATGGGTAAACTAGTTAGCCCCTGCCAAGCAAGCTTTATTCCTGGAAGGCAAATCACTTACAATATTGTCATTGCCCAGGAGGTTCTCCGCACTTTCAGAAGAACCAAAGGTCGAAGAGGATTCATGGCTTGGAAGATAGATCTTGCCAAAGCCTATGACAGATTAAAATGGAGCTTCATTATCACTTGTTTGAAGGATATTCGAATCTCTGGGAAACTTTTGCGCTTAATTGAAGACCTCTGTTGACTTCCAAATCATTCTAAATAAGGAATTTACTGAGAAATTTAAGCCTGCTAGGGGTGTCAGACAGGGTGACCCCCTGTCCCCTTATTTGTTCCTGCTATGTGTTGAAAAACTCTCTCAGTTGATTCAAGCTGCTGTGAATTGTGGAAAGTGGAAACCTGTTAAGGTATCTAGGAGGGGCCCTGCTATTTCTCACCTCTTTTTTGCTGATGACATAATTCTTTTTGCAGAAGCCTCTAGGAAACAGAAATTGTGCTGAACTGCCTTGAGACCTTCTGTGAAGCCTCTGGGCAGAAAATTTGTTTTGAGAAATCCCTTTTTTTGTGTTCTCCCAACACCCATTCTGACATTGCTACTAATATAAGCTTGATCTGTGGGTCCCCTCTCGCTAAGGACCTTGGCAAGTACCTTGGTGTCCCCTTAATTCACTCCAGAATTACCAAGAGTACTTACAGGGAAATTGTTGAAAAGGTGCAAAGTAAACTTGCCTCTTGGAAGGCCAAATCCTTATCTTTAGCTGGTCGTGCAACCCTGATACAGTCTGTTATATCTGCTATTCCCATCTATGCCATGCAGACAGTCAAATTGCCAGCAAGTGTGTGCAAGAAGGTGGATCAACTGAATAAAAGATTCTTATGGGGAGGTTCTGCGGATAAAGCCAAGGTGCACCTAGTTAAATGGAGCCAAGTTTGTTGTCCCAAAGTCAATGGGGCCTAGGCCTGAAACAAATGAATGCTATGAACTCGGCCCTTCTTGCCAAAGCCAGTTGGAGAATGATTCAAAGGGATGAGGGCTTATGGGCTAAGACTTTCTCTGAAATAAATTTGAAAGATGTTGCCTTGATCCCCAATACTCAGATAAATGAGGAGGAAAAAGTTGCTTATTTTCTTTTCTATCCGATGGCCAATGGAATGTTAACAAGCTGAGAGAGGTGCTACCTAATGATATTGTGGAAGAGATTATTGGGATCCCTGCTGGACTTATTGATTCTGATGATGATAGATACATCTGGCAGGGTTCGACTAATGGAACCTTCTCTGTTAAAACTGCTTACAACCTTGCAGCCTCCCTTGATGTACAAACTGACTGGGAGGGAAGCTTCCTATGGAAAATACAACTCCCACCCAGGGTGAAAGCTTTCTTCTGGTTGTTGGGGCAGAATAAGCTGCTTACAAATGCTCAGAGGTTTAGAAGATCGATGACCAATGACCCTACTTGCAGTCACTGTGGATGCACCTGGGAAGACAGTATTCACTGCATGAGGGGCTGTACTAGGGCCAAATCTCTTTTGGATGGTCTTGGCATCCCTCCTTGGTCAACTCCTTTAATTTGCCCTTAATGGCTCAAGGTCAATCTATCTTCCAACCAAAAAACCAGGTTTCATTTGTGTTGGGGTCAAGTTTTTGGTTTATGTTTCTGGTTCCTGTGGAGGTGGAGAAATCTTGAAATTTTTGACCCGGATCAACCTCCCCAGATCTGCATTTGGAACTATGCCAGGGAATGGCGACTGGCCACTACATCCTTGCATTCTAAACCAGCTCGAGTTGAAGCTTATCTAGCTTGGGATCCCCCCCCCACCAAACTGGATTAAGGTGAATATTGATGGTTGCATGAAGGGTCCCAGCGGATCTATTGGTGCTGGTGGTCTCTTGAGAGATAATAATGGGAACTGGATTTCTGGGTTCACTGCCAACCTTGGGAAGGGCAAAATTATAGCTGCAGAACTTTTGGGCCTTTTTTTTGGATTACGCTTGGCTTGGATGAGAGGTTTTAGATCTGTTGAGGTGGAGGTGGATTCTGCTACTGTTGTGACTCTTGTTAATCAGCAGGATAATTCTCTCCATCCTCTCCACACCCTGATCCGTGGCTGCCAAGCTTACTTGAAGATGGACTGGCATTGCAAGCTCTCCCATATCTATAGGGAGAAGAACTTCTCTGCAGACTACTTGGCAAGCATTGGATTGACTTATGACCTGGGTTATTTTGAATCGCAAAGTCCTCCTCCTGGTTGTATTCCTTTTCTGTTTGAAGACTCTCTTGGGTATGCTCGACCCAGAGAGGTAATTAGATAGTTTCTTTTTTGTTTTGGGCCATTCGGCCCCCCAAAAAAAGAAATGTTCCAGCTACCTTTGTTTGCATATGGATTCGCATGGATTTCGCGGAACTAGAGAAAGATACTGCCTCTAGAGATGAGATTCCAAAGATTCGATCCGAAGCTCTCTCTATCGACTCCTCCTTCCCCGGCATAGAAGATCAGATCAACGAGTTCTGGTGTAAGCCCTTCCTTCTTCCCTAATCCAAGCAACGGCAATACAAGGCAGAGTACCGCCTAGCTTCGGATGCTAGTTCAGAACTTTTGATAGAAGGTTTCCCGGTTGCATTGGTTAGTAGATCCGGGGGGTGTTGATTCATTCTGCCTCTCTCCAGTTGCCGGCTGGTTTGGGTCTAGGCAGAGAAAGACAGATTTACAGTTCTGCGCCCAAAGAGAGAGATTAACTACGGAGACTAAGCTGCCTCCTCACCGCGAGGATTTGATCCATCTTTCATACTGACACCCGTTTACTAAACTACTTGAGCCCGCACCGATGTTCGTTCATCACAGTGATCCGGGATCAGAAAAGGTTTGGAAGACATAATGCTTCCTCTGCTCGTCATTGATCGAATGAACTGCTATTCCTGAACGTGGATGCATGGGTTAGCCATGTTCCATTGTCGCCTGAAGGGCCTAAAAAAAGAGCTAGAACAGGAGTTTAGTGGTCCTGTAATAGGGTTGGGTTGGTTGGGCGGAGCTCCCGGACGCCGACCCGCCCCGCACGCTGCCGATCGGGGAGTGGATGAAAGATGAGTTAAACTGATGTTAAGAGAAGAAAAACAAATATAAAAATGTTTATGGTATCGCGCGAAGCGCGGGCGAGGAATCCTCCTTATTTTCCGGATATGTTGGACCCTTGCTCTCAGAAGAATGACAGGACTAGAGTAAAGAACGTAAGTGAAGTGCATAGAATTCAGTGCGGTGACGTGAAGAAAGGGAAGGGACTATCCCTATCGGCCAATGATAATCAAAGGCACTCAGCTAGAGCGGCAAGCCAACCAACAGAGAACACATAACTGAAGAGTAAGAGTGTCGGGGTCAACAACTCCTCTACCTAGCCTGTACTAAACTTAATTTTTGTCGAAGTCAAAGTGCTGCCAGCAAGCTCTATGCTTAGCTTCAGGTAGATAGAGCCGTTCCCCCACGTGCATCGGGTCACTTCTCCTAAAGTGTCCTCCCCCCTCACGTTCCCAAAACGATCGAGTACCTCCATTCTCGGAGAGGTAAGAAAGTCTCGGAGGCGAGTGGGTAGGTGTTCAGTGAAGACGAGGTGACGGACTAAGCGGGACTCTTGATCAATAGACCGCTCATGGCTCAGATCCTTATTTATAAATTAAGGATAAGGATCTGATAGTTACAGTAAAAAATTTAAGAAAATGTGGGCGAGCATAAGCCGCAGTGACCGACTGACCCAATGGCTTATGCTCGCCCGAAATATCGTAGAAGAAGTTGTATTTATGTTGTTTTTCAAAACAACTTCCGGCAACACCCTCTGTCGCCGTTACAGAAAGGCTCCCTTCCCTTTTTGCAAAGAAAGGTCGAAGACGCAGGCATCAACGAATGCAAACAGGTGGAACGCCCACGGCTTCGAGATAAGGAGTTCAAAATGAAATTCCGTGTAGTCAGGTGCGCGTGCTAGACACTTTAAGATAATATGTTAGTCTTGTGTGCGATAGGATGTCCTGTGCCCGAGACGCACAAGGTATACTGATTTCTGAAAGGCCTAGGCCCAAACTAACAGACTTTCGTCATCACCATCATGGCAAAACATCTGATACCCTCTCTCAAGGAGATTTTTCCCCAATTTCCGAGTAACAAACTCCTTTTTCAGTCCTACTCTCCTCGTTCTCTTGAGATAGCATGCCAACCGAAGAGGATCCTCGGGCAAGCATAATGGACGAGTCGCAGCCCTCAACAGGTTCATATCCAGATCATCAGACAAGTGTCGACCTCTTTTTCAGCTCCTGAAGAAGAATACCACATTTGAGTGGACGTCTGACTGCGAAGAAGCCTTTCAACCCCTCAAAAAAGATCCCGGTAAGCCTCCTATCATATCCACGCCGGTCCCCCACGAGGTCCTAGGTCTGTACCTAGCAGCAACAGAGTCCTCAATTAGCTCTGTCCTATTCCGCTGGGATGGGGGACAGGAGAAGCCGGTCTACTTCACCAGTAAGACCTTATTGGACACAGAGATGAGGTACTCTAAGGTCGAGAAAGTTGCACAAGGATACAGTCAAGAGTTAGGTCTGGACTATGAGGAGACCAGTTGTTAGGCACACAACTGCGAGGCTTATCTTGGCTTTAGCTGCTACAAATGGTTGGAAGCTTAGACAGTTAGATGTTAAAAACCGTGGAGAATGAAAAGAAGAAGTCTACATGAGGCAGCCTCAGGTTTTTGAGGATAGTGAACATCCTAATTTTGTTTGTAAGCTTCAAAAGTCCTTATCTATATGGACTTAAACAGGACCCAAGGGCGTGGAGAAGTTCACAGGCTTGAACTTTAGGATTCAAGGTTTACCATCTTAGCTTAAACACTCACATGAAGCTATAGGGGTTCTATTACTGTATGTTGATGACATTATAATTACTGGTTCTGATGAGAAGATTCCACAATCTGTTATCAGTGACTTGGGTGAAGTCTTTGAGATGAAAGACAGGGGTGCCCCCACTTAGGGTTGCGGATTTCTTATATTATAAGAAAGAAGGTAGCACCTTTGTGAATCAAGGAAAATATGCCCAGGACATCGTTGCGAGTGCAAACATGTCATCCACCTTCACTCCTCCTTCGTCGGCGCCTTCGTAACCTACATTACTCACTTCGTTCGCAACTCTCCTTTGTAGCCGTCGGTGCGTCGCCTTACTCACCACCTCCTTCGTCGGTGCCTAGGGCCAATTTCTATCAATGCCTTCCCTACGGCCGTGTCGCATTCTGCAACAATTCTATTCTACCTACGCGTAAAATTTATCATGGGCATTTTAGGTCAGAAAAGGGTGTCCGGTCCGACACAATTCTAGTTTACCTACGTGCGAAACGACACTTTCTTGTTTTGCTTCTTTACTCCATAGAATGGACAGACATACTGATTGAATTGGGGCTACAGAAGATACCATGACCGATTGGCCTTGTTTTTCCATGTTCAGCTCGGCCCCCTCCTCCACATCCACGGAACTCCCGCTTGAACATAACCGCTGCGTAACCTTTACTTAATAGCTTTTATTTCATAACCTAGGCTCATATTTACCCACTTTCGGCAATACGAATCATAATCGATGGTGAGAAGTGGAACACCTCCTTCAGACCAACTACAGAGTAAGCTTCTACCGCGCCCAATAAGGGCGGCTTATCCCGGTTCTGGTTCCCTCCGTGCGTGTATCCATCCTTTGATCTCATCTGTATATCATTTCTAGTACTACCTTGTGCTATTTTTAGGCTCCACTGAGTCAGCTCGTCCACTTTATGTTATAGTTGCAAGCTACCTATTATCGTCGATCAGCAACCTTCTCTCACAGTGGCTTAATGAGAATTTTGTATGATAATTGTGTGACGCCATGGCTTCGCCTTTGACGCTTTCGTCTTGTTGTTTGGTACAGTAATAAGCAGATCTGCGAAACCTCTTACCCGGATCTTACCATTTGCCTTCCTGTTGAGGTTGAATTACGTGGTATAAGCAAGCGAAGCTTCGCTTGTAGTCCCCATCTGTTCCCAATAACTAGCTCAGTTGCAGCAGAGGGCATAGCGGTTCTAAAAGAAGCTATTGAGTTGGCTTCTTGAT
The DNA here is from genome assembly GCF_041283825.1 of Pyrus communis. Classification (NCBI taxonomy): domain Eukaryota; kingdom Viridiplantae; phylum Streptophyta; class Magnoliopsida; order Rosales; family Rosaceae; genus Pyrus; species Pyrus communis. Next base: position 209,282 of record NC_065229.1, on the reverse strand, counting down.
TGAGTTGGCTTCTTGAAAGAGATGATGGAAGCAGAATAAAGTGATAGGCGGAGTCAGATATTCGACTGGAAGCCTCATACCGATATGAGATTTATACTCTAATATTCAATTTCGTGTATGGGGCATGCACTTGTTCCACTTTCACGTTGGTCAAGCTACTATAGCGGAATGTAACCTCAAGAATCCACTCTTTTTTTTAATGAAATGCTTTTTTTCTCAATTTACCGTCCTTTTCAATAGACGTCCAGTTAAGATTCCGGCTGGACGAAAGCATAAATTATATAGAAAGTATGCCCTATGCTTCGTGAATAAACCTAGGTAAAAGCGAAGTTGTCCATGTCAGGGCAGTGGGAATACATAGTTGGAGCTACGAGTTCCAATCGATTAATAAGACAACCGACTTCGATCAAAAAAATGAAAGCTAGCCGAACCAAAGATGTTGCAGGTTACCAAACCATTAAATCTGAGTGAATCGAGGCGGCGTAGACATAAAATAAAAAGTCTAGTGAGAGCGCATCGGAGAGTGAGAGTGATGAAGAAGATTTAGGCCTCAAGTTCAGACGGATGAATCGAGTATGCCAGAGAATACAAAGTGTCGGGAGAGGTTATGAAATAGACGAATTCGTGGGGAGATAACATGTTATCTGAGAATGCGTCGTTGTGAATAGTAAGTGCTCGGGGATGCTTTCTATCAGAGAATGCAAATAGAATAACCAACCCACTTTTGCTGATAAAGATTCACAAGAAAGTCAAGTTATTCCTCCTCTTCCCCAATCACCATCCGAGTAAACTCTTCGGGAGACCAGTTTGATGGCAAGCCCGCCCCTATTTCCTTCATCTTATCTTGAAAGAAACTCGAAATATTATTAAAGGTTTCACTCTGAAAGTCTCGAGAAGAAGCATCCGAAGAAGAACCCTCGGAACCATGTGGGCAGCTCTGTGAACAACTCCTCTCTGAGGGAGAAGATTCAGAGAAGGAAATTTGAATCCAATCGTCAGGATCAAAATATGTGGGTTGCTCGGGATGCAATTCTGATCCATATTGATAGATCGCGAGTTGCCGTCTCATTTTTATTTTTTTTTAATTCTTCTCTGTCTGCTTTGGTCACAGTTTTTGGGGTGAATAATGCGGAACTGAAGTCTTGTTTTACGCGAAACTTCTTCGGCGTTTTGAAATTCGAGGCGTGTTTCGCCATAACTGAATGGGATATTCTATTTGGGGTTTCTTCCCAGAAAATATATATATACAAAAGTCCCGAAAGCTGCAATCAGAGCTGCAGTCGGAGCTAGAGACGAGGAGCTAAGCGTCTAGGATGACTCACACCGTCAGTGTTCAGTCATCACGTATGATATTTCAACCTGGCTGTTCCTGATTGAGTTCTTTTTTCATATTATATATGAAATTTTCTAGGATATCCGGTTTCGCCGTTGAAGGACCTGTTCTAGTGTTGCAAGCTAGGTCAAGTAATCAAGCTAGGTTCAGTCTTTCAGAATCCCTCTCTCCTCCAGTGAGAAAGAAAGTAAAGTCAAGAGGGAGAGCCGAGACTCGAAGAAAGCTTGGAGTGGAAGAAGGGCGTTATCGGATTTGAAGCGCTGAGTTACTTAAGCAATTCTTGTTATTGTTATTCTATCTTAGAAGTAGTGCCTATATTGTTTTGTCTTTCTTTTTCCTTTTCTTGCTGGGTTTCAGCGAGCAGCCGCGATCCCTTCCTGAGCGGCCCTCTCATTCTTGCAGTTGTTAAGGTTAAGGCCCTTCCACTATTAAACCGAGTCTTGCAGTTCTCTTTTACGGAAAAGCCATCGTATACACACGGAACACTAACCTTATCTCGAAGAAAAAAGGGCTTTCCTTTTATCAATCCCTATTCCTGACTAAAGATAGGGAGAATAGAATAAGGTACGACCTAATTCTAATTACTTACAATCAATATTTCTTTCTTTGTTGTTCAATGAATTCATGTCTCTTCTTTTTTGGCTGCTCCCACGACAAGTTTTTTCGGTATTTACATAATAAAACTTATCGTAGTGGCACTCTTCGGTCCGTTAAACCAACTCCAACCAAAAGTTGGCCCTTAACCAAAGACGAGATTGCACAACTTCAACATTCAATCGTACAGCGCTGCCCATTAAAGGTAGCGGACAGCGACGCTGACGGATTAAGTCATAACATCTGAGCATCAGACCATATTTGTGAAACTTACTTAAAAGGTCTTTCCGATCAGGACGTAGACAAACCGCAGGTGGATCTAATAGTTGTTCCAAAGGTAAAGTGAAATCACAACAGGCTTCCTCATACCACCGGACATATCGTACGAGAGATTCCACCCAATATCTGAGCATGACTCTCTCCACGTAGAAGTCCCCTTCTTCAGTGAGCTTACGCTCCAAATCATCCCGCACAGACAACAAATACTTGTCATCTGGACGACACGACTCCAAAAGAAAATACCGCACCATACCAAGGTGATAGCAATTAACTACTAACCCATCTGGAAAACCTAACCAGATAGGAAACGGTAGTGGTATGATTCCACCAGGCGGGAAGGCCACAAAAACGTGCCTATACCAGTGTAGGTTATATTGAGGTTTTTATTCCTTAGCCGAAGCTTGAACAAACAACTTGACTTGCCCAATCAAAGGAGTTTGCAAGCTGAGGCAAAAATGGCCGATAGTTTGGTGTTCTATTGAAGACAAGATTCTTTCTTGCCATCCAAATAAACCAGAAAAGAAAGAAAAGAAGTCAAGTTCAGTGGGCCGAATCGAAGTCTTCCTCCTCACGCTTTCTACTAGGTTAACAGCTTCTGCCTATAGGCCCGTCTTTGCGTTTAGGCTGGATACATTCCTTTCAAAGCGTGATAAAATCATTGATTTAAAGGTAGTTTACTTGCTTAGTGCTTGCGCTAAGGGCTTATAGAAAGAATTTACCTTGGTATGACCTTATCTTCTCCATTTCTTGGTGCAACCTCTCTCTTTTCTTCGGCATAGCGACCCTATTCTCCATTGAGTGTTTCGTACTTCCTGAACCCGCACTTGCGACTTCTTCAAAGTGATTGTATTCGGCGGCATAATTGTATTTTTAACGACTTTATCACTTAAAAGATTGGATTTTCGCCCAGAAGCGGTTAATGCACGAGGAGATAACGGATTTTTGGATCCACGATTTAGCTTTCATTTAAGGATTTCTTGTCATCAAAAAGGCATGATTCTCTTTCTTGGTAATAGGTGGAAGTCTTCTTTTTCCGTAACCTGAATGGATTGGTACGGTATTCAACCTAAACAGGAGTGGAATGGTAACAGCAATGGCGTTAAATGAATGCTAACATTGGGCGGGCCGCCAATAGGCTGAGGTGTAAGCCCTTTATTGGAGCCTGGCCCTGCAGCTCAACCTGGGAAGTGCGATAATCAAGGTAGAAACCTCGCTGTTAACTGGATGCCCTAGCCCAGCGACCAAAGACTTGCATGCGGAGCTCAAGAAAACAAGAAAAAAAGGTGAATAGAAAAGAGACAGGCGCAAAATACGCATCAGTAATGAGGGATGGGACGGCAGTTATTGAACACAACCCCAAATCAACTTGACTGAGAGAGTCCCTTACAACTTCTCGGTGTAGGGCCATAATTCTTTGGGCTATATTTAGCCCTTTCCGGCCCCGGTCGGGGTAGGTAGTCAGTATTGAGACATGTAATTGCGTTCGGATCGGGCTACATGCTGACCAAATTTGGTGAAGATCATTTGTTAGCTACGATAAGCCACTATAGGATCGTAGAAAGTTTGTTCCCAGTGATTCAAGGAGTGAAAGGGCTCAGCAACACCGACGCGAGCATTCGGTTAAACCATTTCAAGCGCTCCCATATAGAACCGGAGTAATGGCAGTTGACTATCTGTCTATAAAATTAGGGCTCAAGGCACCCGCCCAACTGATCTTTAGGATGGTTACATAAATTACCCCAATTCGGTATATAGAAAGGTATCCCGCAAGGTAGACCAAATCAAACTTTCAATCAAAACTATAGATAGATAGGCGGTGGCATATAGTCAAGATATATGCCCCCTATGCGGGTCCTAAGAAATCCTGGCTTCATGGGAATAAAGAAAGCATTTCGCATGCCCATATGCAGAACCATCGCATCTTAGGGCTAGTTCAGTGTAGTATAGTTCTAAAATAGTGGTTCATTCGTCCCAGATTCCACCCTACTATGGCATAGTAAAACTATCCATAGTCCGTTATGAAGATAGTTGGTGATAGGCCTCCTAGTGGGTACGCCCCATTTTTTATTTGACGGATAGTAAAATAGAAAATAGACTCTCTATTTATATCTATATAGATATATGAATTCTTTGAGGGTTGCATTGATTCAAATTTTTGTAGTCGGGTCAGGAGAAATTCAAACCAGATAATGATGCGATTGACCGATAAATGGAAACATTGTGGCAAATTAAAAATTTAAATAACTTTTTACAAACCTTTTGTTCACGTGCATCATTGAATTAGGTCGACCTCCATATTGGTATATATGTCTTGGACGCATTTCGATTGCAGAGGTACATCACTTCAAATTTGCATATTGTCGGTTCCATTAATGCCACATGATCTTCTACACATGAAATCTATGAACTATATAAGATAAGAAAATTCAAAAAGGGTATTAAATGCACATAGACTCTCGAATTTTACTTAACCCTGTCGTGTTACCTTAGAGGTTCTATTTTACCTGATGGGGGGAACGAAGAAAAGGCTAAAGCCCTTTATATAGGGCTAAACGCGCCTCCCCTGTAACTAATAATTAAGGTAAAGGGCCTTTACCGAGCCTCCAATCTTCGACCCACTCAAGCTCAAGCCAAACAATCGACCCTAACAAGAGGAAGGGCCTTGGGAGTCCTTATGCGGATGGTAAGGGAGTTTTTTTTTTATTGTCAGTCTAGCGTTAGGGTAATCCGTTACGGAAACAGGGGTAGTATTATAAAGGGCTAATCAGATGTTTTTCCTCATTTTTTGCATGAGTTTGTTGACGTAAGTTACTAGGGAGAGGGTAAATCGTTTCCTTCTTTCGCTATTAGTTGATCTAAAAGCTTTTATGATTATTGATTGCACTAGACTAGAAAGGACAACAAACACACAACTTCCACCCCGTTGGCTGGCTTGTATATGTGAAAAATTAACAAGAAAAAAACCGGATTTCACAAAGAATTAAAATCAGAAATTTTTCTGCACGACTAGAACAGAGCGGATTTTTATTCTTCTTCATTCCAGCACTACCGTTTTTATACATAAGAGTACATCCAATAGGAAGCTTACACATGGACAACTTTCAGCCACACAACATTACAAAGTTAACTAACAACATATTAAGATTAAGTTAACAAAAGACATAGAACTTAATTAAACATAATAATGAACAGTGCTGGAAACTGAGCTAAGCACTTGTTAATTTCTTACGGTCCCCCCTCACGGAGGATGGCAACCTCCACAAGGAGCCCCTCCCGTTCTTGGAGCAGCGCCCTCTTCTTGTTTTCGAGAGCGCGTATTTCGTTCTGGAGAAAAAGCATACGATCTCGTATGATAATTGGATCGATAGCAGGCAGATGTTCCCAAAACGCACCCAGTGTTTGCTCCCGTTGGAGCTTCTGGTTTTCCACCCGACGTATTTGTTGCTCAATTATCGCAAGTCTGCTAGCGATATCCATGGCTACTCAAAGCTCTTTCTTTCTGACTTCTACGTCTCTCTTTGAAAATATAGACTGAAAGAAGCTTCTATTTATAGGCGTTGGAGGCCCTTAACTCTTTCTTATTATTAGTAATTCTTATATTATAATAGGTAGATTGTTGTCTTGGTTCCGTAACATGGATCATTTCATAATGGCTTTTTCATGAATATTGAACTCCATCCACTAGATTTTAGTGCGCTGAATAATTTTCCCCGTACGGATTGGAGTACGAAAGGCCCACCCCAAAAAGCGAAAAAAAGAAAATAGTCCTTTCTTTTTCGCGGGTATCGCCACGCGGCTTAATCCCGATCACTCCCTCAGGAATAGGAGGCAATAATAGAACGCACATCAGAGAAGAGAGTACTCCCCTTTCTCTAATAATATAATAAGGCAAGCCCTTTGCGGCCTTTCTTAAGAGATAGAGCAATCGTCACTCGACAGCTCGAAAGCGGATCAGTACAAAACCATGTGATCTGTACTCGTTTACGTACCCCACTGGCTTCGTCGTACCCTGCCTACTCCTCTTTCACTGGCTTCTACTTGTCTTTTACTGGCTTATTTGTACCCAGCTACATGATGTAACTCCCCTCGGCCAATCCTCACTCGACAGCAGCTCCGTCCTAGCTTAGGCGATCGAAGTGAGGCCGAACCCCTATCTCTTGATTGATCTGATCAGACGCTTGCTTTTTCCCCGGAAACACGGAAAAGCCCCTTTCCAGCTCACTCTGTCAGTCCACTAACACCGGTATACAGTAAGTCAGTACAGCAAGGGCACTCGAACGAAATAGACAACTACTATAGTAGCCCCCCTATTTGAATCATCTTCCCTTTAGTGTTCTCTAGTGGAAATTCTTCTCTAAAAGTTAGAAGCTAGGGAAGCGGTAAGTGTACCGTTAGGTGCTTATCCCCTTCTTTAGCTTATGAATTTAGTTTAGTGAAGAGGTTTATAAAAGTGACAAGCTTGGTGGAAAGCTCTTAGGAGGGAAAGCTCCTTCCTTTACCCGTTCTAAAAGAAGCTCAGTTAAGCAGTCAGACCTTTGGTCTCCTGTTCTCTAGCTTAGTCAGTTAGTGGATTCCGCGCATTTAGGAAGGGAGAAGTGAGTCAGTTGGAGGTTCCTTACATGGAAGGGTTCGCCTCGTAGATTCCTTCCTCTCGTTTAAACTTATGTATGAGACAAGTCACAGCCTTCTATACTATAAAAAAGATGGTTGTTGTATTGTGAGGGCAAGCTAAGTATGCCCAAGTAGTCTTGGTATTGGTTGGTTTGAGGTGTAAAAATAGTTTTATACTAACAAGCAAGCTTCGGCGACCGCTCGATCTAGCGCGTTAGCCCCGCTACTATAGTATAGGGGAAGGCCTTTTCTTCGCATAGGCAAAGCCTCACTATCTCTCAAACTTGAATTTGATCCATAAAAAAAACTTAAAAAGTGATTAAATGGAAAGGGGGAGCGGTTTCAGTCCCACTTCCAGGTGGGAATCCAAATGCATGGACAGGAGCAACCAAGGTGGGAAAGCCAGTGGTTGTCCTATAATCTAATCAGTGTACGAAAGGGCCCGTCCCATATAAAGTAAACTGTTAACCAGCACCCCTTTTTTCTCTTCTAATAATAAGGTAAGCTCCATAACCGGTGAACACACTAATACTCCACTTGTTCCTTTTAGGGGGATTCCAATGAGATAGAGTTGACCACTTACCCTGTTACCAAGCTTACTTTGCTGCTAATCTGCTAGCCATCTACCAGTATTTCCTCTTCTGCTTTTGTTTTTGGGGTTTTCCTGTAATGTGTACTTATGTCTTTGAAGATACAGAGAAGGCTAGTTTAGGAGTATAGGCTAATGATTCCATTTTTGATAAGCATGTGATTCGCATCTTGCTTTCAAAACAAAACATTTGCTACTGTAGCCGTAAATTTGGTTGGATAGCCGATGACCTGTGATAAGACTTGAATATGCAGCAAATGTAATTTTTAATGTATTGAAAGAAAAAAAAGAAACAAAAAACAAAGTTTAGCCACAGTGGGATGACTAGGCAGGAAGCTAGAGATGCAGCTCGCCTGCACATTGGCGATACGTGTTTGCTGGATTATGAAATCGAACAACGTAATTGTTGGAGGTTACATTGTCCGTCGTGGTGTGATGTGAACTCATTAACTAGGGTTTTAAAATACTCAATCAAGGAGCCTGGGAATGGTGTTCAGGTTGATGAGCCGGAACCTGAGATAGTTTACAATGAACCACTACCCATACCAGAAAGATTGCCTGGGGAATATAGATGCCTAAGTGATTCCTTAGCTTAGTATCATGCTCTGGCTACCGAATTGCTAAATAGATTTATGGATGTTACCATCGAATACACTCCCAGGAGTCTGAACCAAGAAGCCAACGAGATGGCTCAAGTTGCCTCGGGAGTTAAGCTTCCAGATGGCATATTTCAGAAAGTTATCACGGTTCAGAAACGCTCATTGGCTTCGATCTTTGATAGGGAAACTCCAATTCTTGAAGTTATGCGGGTTGACTCGAGTGAGTCAGATTTGGAGAACTCCTATTCTAAATTTACTTAAGAATCCTAGTTTGAAAACAGAAAGAAAAACAAAACTGAGATCCTTAAGATATGTGTTGATCGATGGCCAACTCTACAAGAAAAGTGTGGATGGATTGCTCCTCAAATGTCTGAGCAAACATGAATCCATGCTTGTAATGGCCGAAGTCCACGAAGGAATTTGCGGAGCTCACCAGGCCGGAGTCAAGATGAGATGGTTAATCTGGAGACATGGCTACCACTGGCCTGGTATCGAGAAAGATTGTAATCAGTACGCTAAAGGATGCAAGGCTTGCCAGATCCATGGACCCATTCAAAGGGCCTCGGCTGCTGCTTTATACCCCATAGTCAAACCATGGCCATTCAGAGGATGGGCAGTTGACTTGATTGGAAAAATTTATCCGCCATCAAGTAAGCAACATAACATACATTTATACTTGTTGCGACTGATTATTTCACCAAGTGAGCTGAAGCCATACCCTTGAAGAATGTGACTCAGGAAATAGTCATTAAGGTCCTGAAGGAGAATATCATTCATAGATTCGGCATCCCACAGACTGTCACTGCTGACCAGGGTTCAGTTTTCACAGGAGAACAAGTGCAGGAATTTAAAAATACTTTTTTATGGTTTTGAGATCATTCATTCAACACTTTACTATGCTCAGGCTAATGGTCAGTCGGGCCGAGTCATCTAATAAGGTTCTTAAAACCATAATAGAATAGAATAGAGAAGATGATTACTGACAACCCAAGAGTCTGGCATGACACTTGTCACCATACATAGGTAATAGCATGTCCCAATGCTATCTCCCTCGAAGTTGCTGCTCAATAGAATCTTTTTTTGGGGGGGAGGATCTAATAAATGGACCAAGGAAGCACTGTCGGGTCGATAGCCCTTGATCCGAGATCTCTTTTCGCTTGAAAGAAGCGCAACTTTTAGGATTGACTATTCTAATTTATAAAGGTGAAGGGAGCCAAAGACGTAGTATCATTGTGTAAGTTGGCACTCCCTTACTTCGTTGTATGCAATTCATTTCATTGTTCAGATCAAGGCCCATCTGTCTTAGGTACCCCACTTATACCTTAAAATATCATATATGCACCGTTGCTGATCCTTTGTCCCTTTCTAAATCCAGCTTCAACCGAGCATACGTCTGCCGTGGGAACAGGAAGAACGGAAATGTACTTTTATTTATGTTGAAGTCTTTCCCCTTGGAATGCTGGGGGGCGCCTCGCACGTCTTGGAAGAATCATGCTTTGTATCTGAAGTTGTTGGCCCATGGTCCTCAGTGAGGAAAGGACCACCTATAAAAAGCAGAGAAGAGGGGACCTCTAGGAGAAGCCGAAGCAGAAGCGGAGATGGGGATTCTGCACGTAGTCAACTCATTCAAATCTGTAGCTTTCTGAGACTCAGCGTTGTACCCTGGGTCTTAGTGCTGCTCAGCTTCCTGCTTACTTCCCCTCGGTCGGTTGTTTACAAATAGAATAAGGAAGAAGCATCGAATGCTGCTATTGAATGCGTATCCATCCGCTCAAAGATTAAAATAGTCAAAGTAAAGATCTTATAGAAATGCCAAAAACATCTTTTTTGATTCTCCGATCGGCTCACCGAACACCAACCAAGTCGTAACCATATTCCTTGATTTCGAAATGGCAGCATCAGTGTCGGCTAAAGCGCCGTCGATCAAATGGCTAACCTAGTGACAGTGTAACGTAATAGTAATAAAATAGAAATGAGAAAATTCCTTCCGCGTCTGATGATGCATATGCCGTGCCTGATTATGCGTATGCTTGTGCGGCTGTTTCGATTTCACTCGTTGAAGAATGTCTTTCCTTTGCAAAACTTGTATCTGGCGGGTTAGGTTACTAAACTATACAAAAAAAAGTGATAAGGTAATATCCGCCTTCGGGCTTTGAAAAAAGGCTTCGTACCATCAATAATATATAGATAGATTGATTGACTCGCGGTTAGGTTAGTAGTTTGCGACAAGCAGACCAAACGCCTCCCTTGGCCTCCCGGCTGTAAGTCAGCCAGAAAAGAGACTTGCTATTTCCCCACCTAGGATCCCCAATAAACCCAATAAAATAGCTTTAATTTTAATAAAGTGAAAGATCAGATTGTTACAGAAGACCAGATCGAGGGAAGAAATCTACTCTACCGGACAATCAAAGGCTTAAACCCTGGTCGAAGCGAAGCGCATGCGATGAGGGAAGAGAGAGACCACCAATGCAAGTGGATCGACTTAAGCATCGATTTCGAAGGCGACAACATGAAGCATGAAAATAGAGCCAGCCACTTTTTCTCGTTAATAATGTTACAAGCAACAACGATAAAATACGCTCTTGGATGCATGCCCCTATCTCCCACCCATCGTCCTGATCTTGGCTTGAAGTTGAAGTATCCAAGTAGCGCTAAAACGAAAAAGCGAACTATTGGAATTCTTGGGCTTAGCCCTCTTTTACACCAACTCAATAACAAGCGCCGAACAAGGATGAAAGAAATCAATCACATTACTAATAAAAATTTATTAAGCCATTCAACCATTCATATTACGTTACGGCAATCCTACACGCCGTCCGTGCAAGCAGGATACCGCGGTCAATGCTGTAAACAGACCTAGCATCATGCCATCAGAGCTCAATTCAAGCAGGAATCGGCCGGTATCGAGCAGTCGCAATTCCTTGGGCGCTTCGTGGCCCCGTTAGCTGTTAGCTGGCTTAGAAAGACTAACGTAAAGAGGCATTCCGAGCCTGGAATGTGGATGAATAAGATTAAATATCACCGGATAGCAGAAAGATTTTTTGTTCGACTGAGAAATGGACGCCTGTTGAGATGGCTTGTAAATATGGAAGAAGATCTCTTTGGCCTGCGGTCGGGAGCTTGAGAGTAATATGCCTTGACCAGTAAGACTGTGGATTATTGGCATCTATCAAATCTTGTCACCCCGGTTCTCTATAAAGGAAAAAAGGGAGGAATCCCGTCCGCCTACGTATTATTCTGACCAATATGGTCAGATCCTTTTATGAGAAAAAATCTCCAGACTAGCTTTGCTGACGAGATTGATTAGTGCCGCACTTTGACACCTTAACTGCTTCCCGGTACGGAAATAGCTGCCCCATAGAAGATAGGCTTTCTTTCACGTAGCTGACTTTACCGTCAGCTCAATTTAATAGTTTTTCGCTATGTTCGCAGGCAAGTGAGACGATCCATCAATGCCCTTATCTGCTTCGAAAGAACCGGTGTCATCCAAACATGGTGAAGAGGTGGCAACTGGATCAATAATAGCTGAAACTTCTACTGTACAGGGTTCGGCTTGCCCAACTGTCCAAGCTCAAGGAGATCTATTTTAGAATATAGAAAGCAGACTCAAGGTGCGAAGTAGCTTTCTTCCTCCTGCGCCCTACGACTCCTCATGATGAAAGCCCAGGCAAGCTAACAAGTCAGGTAAGAAGGTTAGCAGACGAAAGAGAAGAACACCGGGGAACGCTTCAGTTAGCCCATGCTTCAAGGGAGGAGAACTGATAACAGATAGCAGCCAGGGGATCCTCTTTTACCAAAGTAACTATAACGATTCTAACTCCATTCTAACTTCTTATCCGTTCGCTGAAGGAAGGAGAATAAGGGAAGGTGCCAAGCCCGATTACAGCACGAGTAAGGGATTAAGCTGGATTGCCCATTTCCAAATAGACGGAATTGGAGCTAGCCATCTTTCATGGAAGGGGGAATTCAATTAAAAAAAAAAGAATAGGAATCGCAAGAGCAGAGCAGAGAGATCAGAAGCAAGTAGGCTCTTAGATGGGCTTGTGAAAGAAGAAGGGGATGGGGGACTTTCGGAGCTCTTCCCTTTGCTATAATAGGGTGGACAAGCTTTGGCAAGTAAGCTAGGAATTTCTATAGTCTAAGATAGAAAGCGGGCATATCCCCTAGTTCGAAAGAATTCCCTCTTAGCAGTAGAAGAGAAAGTGCCCTATCCTTTCTACCAAGAAAGAGGCTGCAGGCCAACTCGGAAAAGAAGGAGTTGCTCTCGAATTCGAATAGGCTGTGGCACTTTCTCAAAGGGAATGATTGGACAAATAGACCACCTGGATAAGGGCGAGACAGATATTGAATTCACAGAGGAGTAAGGTAGTGAATACCCGCTTTTTTATGGCTTACCTTCGTACCCATTTTACCCACCAAGTCCAGCTTTCTTGTTCAAGTCTTGGCTTGCTCTTTTTCCATGTCTGTTGATGGCGCTTGCTATTGAATGTCTTGATTGCGCATAGCCCTTTCATGCTTCTTTGTAGCATACTTTAGATGCTGCGGGATAAACCCTCTTTGAAAGGTATTGAAAGGTAAATGAATGCTTATCCTGTGGATGCGGCATTAGCGGTGTTAGCACTTTCCCTCTTAGAAGGAGGAATCCGCTAAGGCTAGGCACCTTATTCAAAAGGTAGAGATTCATCTTTCCAATGGCCAGTGGAAGAATGCCCTGTGGGACTTGAGGAATAGAGTAGGGCGTTAGGGAGGAATTGGACAAAGCAAATGCCTTTTTGTTCACATGGGATTGATGCCCAGAAGAAAGAAAGGATTGTAGAAAAGATTGGACAGCAAGGCTATAAGGAAGGGACTGAATCCACTAGTGGGACATGCTCATAACAATAGAGCTAGTAAGGCAAGCAAGGTTCTTTATCAGAGAATGGGCTCTTATGGAATGCCTGATTGCATTTGCACATGATTCGTAATAAACAGCCTTTCCGCGTGGATTAGCAATCAAAGCTCTTCTCTGCTCACTCTTGTCTACAATTTCCGGGTTTGAAGGACCGACGGAGCGGTAAGAAGACTAGCTTTCCGTCTTGCCATTCCATTCTTTATGCTGAGAAGCGTCTGTTCACGAATCGGATGTTGCAGATGTGCCATTGAGAATACCGAATCCTCTCTTTGACACTTTACACTAGTAGTAATTTCTTTGCTGTCTTTCGAATTAAGCTTACAATTGAGGTCAATGAGAAGCTTGTAAGTTCCACCTTAAGCTATAGGGATGAGGTGGTCGTACCGCTTCTGGGACCACGATATGCATCACCAGGGGCTGTTTTTCCGACAGGAGCGCTAAAGCCCTTGACTCCTCCGCAGGTAAGCTTGTTCTTCTTCGATATTTTCTTCTTCGTTTGCGTGGATGACCGATTGATGCTATGTGGATGTAGATCACCTGGAGGCCCTTTGGAGATAGGCCTTACGCTGCTAGGCCAGCTGTAGCTATATCTGATCCGTACTTCCTTGCCCGAGTGGAGCTGATATACCTGGACCACGTCGAGTGGTACCTGGGTGAGAGAGTGTTACGGCAGTTTGGGATTTATCAGCCGGTTCCTGATCCGCCACCCCAATCCTTCCATGTATCGCGGACGGGTGGAGCTGCTAGATATAGCTTACTGGAAACTTTAAGAGATCAGATTAGGCACTTCAATGCTGGAGGAGACTTCTTCGAGATGCATTTGACCGACCGCGAGGGCTATGTTGAATGGTATGCTTCAGTGTCCACAGGACCGACCCTATCCTCGTGTTTCAAGGAAAAACTTCTCTCTGTTTTGTTTTCTTTGCCCTTTTTTTTTTTGCTAAATAAATCTCTTACCTGCGTTTCGCGGATCTAGCACTTACTCTCTTACTCGAATACACCTCGCTCCGCTCTGGTAGAACCCTATTTTGGTCTCTTGCTTACGGTTCTTTTGACTCTTTGGAAGAATGGGTTATTTGCAAGAATTGGTAGAAGATATCCACGCACAGAGCAAGAAGGAAAGGATGCCGGTTGCTATTCAATCCGGTGTTACAGACTTGCCAATGTTTCGAAAGACGGTGATCATTGCATTGGATTCGATGACTTGCCCTGCAGTCCCCTAGCGCATTCTCTCTTTCGGGGAAACCCTTGGCTTGGACATTGCAAGGAAAGGAAATGGCATTTATCCAAAAGATTTATTCATTACTACTACATAAAGCACTACATTACATAAACAACCACATATGCCTTTACTAGAGCTTTAAAAGCATTATGCTAACTACATTAATTATTTAAAAAACATAAAGAAGTCAAAGGATAGGCCTTAACAAGTAGACAGAAGATAAAGTCACTACTTTTTAAAATTTCTTCTAGTGGTCACCGAGGGTGACAGCCCGCACAATGAGTGCTTGCTGCTCCTGGCGTAGTCCCTGGAGTCTTTCTTCTAGTTCCCGAATTCTTTGACGGCTTGCTTCCATTCGGGCTTCAAAAGCAGCCGGGTTCGCGGAGCGAAGATGCCTCCAGATAAAATTTAACATTCTTCGAGTATCATGAATAGCATTTTCTACATTTTGTATTTCAACGTGAATTTCAGCAAGTCGCTGGGCCATGGCTTCTCGATATACACTGGTAGAAAACTCTTTTATGTTTTTTGTTTTTGTAGAGCACAAAAGCTTATCGAGCCCATATTTATAGAGTGTAAAGAAATAAAATCCTGCAGTACGAATTGCATGGCTGGCACAATCTGAGTACTATAACCACGCTGCCTGTATGAAAAAACAAACTTTGCAGAACCGTTTCACCTAATCGATCGTGGTGAAGTCAGCAATGGATTCGGCGGATCATCCACGTCACGCTAGGATTTTGGAAGGACATTTACGAGAGTGAGGTGAGTTTTAAGAGAAAGACGGGAGAGGAATTTGGTGTTGCAGGATTGATGACCGGGAAAGGGTTGATAATGTGTTGGTTTGTTTTAGCAGGTATATTGGTATGAATGAACATATTATAGATATAGAATGTAGAAGAATCTCGCCATGCGTCACGAATTAGATGGCAGGCACAATTCTTACTAGTTCTCCGCACTACTTTTCTGCAGTTGAAGACTATCATGCCTTTTAAATGAAAAACTGGCTGGCTCTGGCAACCTTCTCCGAAGGGGAAGTCCCCCATCCTGCAGTTGTGATCCTCCTCGCCCGGTTGCTCCGGCTCCCGCTCCTGTCCCTGAAGTGGTTCGTTCCGGTCGCGGCCGAGAGGCTTTTTCCTCTATCTCTGGTGGAACCTTACGTAAATCCAGAGCTGATAGAAAGCTCTGGGCGCCAGGGCCAGAAAGTCCATTGGACACGAGACGAGTTGGCATGGCCCGTCGAGTTCTGGAACTTAAGTCTTACCGTGAGGTTTCCCCCTATCTCTTAAAGACTTCTCAAAAACTACCTAAACGCCCTTATGCGTTCTTGATTAGTATTCAGGGGGCCGATCTATCTCAGCAATTTTATAGACATGGCCAGACCTCTCGCTTTCAAAGCGATAAGTGTCACTGCAACGCCATTCTGTGATCTTATAGTTGAGAAATAAGAATGGGATAAGCTCCTTACAAAAGTAAAGTACTTTCAGAGTTTACTAGAAAGCACTGTAAGGGAATCGCTTTTTTATCTCTAAAAGTAAGGACGGGATTCCATCGAACGTAAAGCCTTCTTACGCCTTATTATCGAGAGTTTTTACTGGTAGTAGTACCTCTGAGGAGGGCTTTAACAGTACTTCTGCTTAGAGAAAATGGGCCTAGTAAAGAAAATAAAAAAAGCCTACAAGATTGACTCATAACAGAAAGGATTACCCCCCTATCGTGCTAATAAGAAAAAGAGGGCCTTATTAGTTATTCAAGTAATCAAGGTCAGTAAAGCGGGAAGAAATTAACCAAGCAAAGGATACTGAAAGCGATGAAGCAAAGAAGGTCTACCTGAAGAGCGGCATCTGTTTTACACAGGACAGTGTCGAGAGACCCATTCTCGATAGAGGAGAGTAGGACAGAAGACAGGGCCAGACGAGAGCTTGAATGGACAGGTAAGGGGCAGACTGATTGCACCTACCAGGCACAGGACTTATTGGCTTAAGAAGCAAGCCAAAAAAAGAAGGGATTTGCTTACAGAAGTACTATCCATATTAATAACGGGAATATATCTATTTGAAGGAAGGTACTCGTGTACGGGAATCGAAGTGATTAGAAGAGAACTGAGCTTTCCAGCGAGGAATGAAGAAGCAAGGGACATCTATACTTTATATTAACTTTATGTATTCTCTCTTTTAATTGATTGGATAGGTTCTTTCTTTTGTTTACCGTAGTATTAGCTGTACTTCTTTCCTCATGTTTCATTCCCTACTTAGTCTATTAGGGTCATAGTCAATAGTAGTCTTTCGGTTGCTGTACTATTCCAATTTGCCTATTTTCTCTAGTGATTTAAGTTATAGTACTTCCTCAGAGGGATTGAACTAGCCTTTTGACTAAATAGATATGTGCATAGAGAGGTAATCCTTCACTACAGGCAAAAAGGAGAGCTACTTTCCAGCAGAAAGAAGTAAAGGAAGAAGCAAAAGCTTTCGGCTGAGTAAAATAGGATTTTATTTCCGTAAGCCTGTTAGTGCAACTCGTCTGGAAGAGATTTTAAGGGAGAGGCAGTACTGAACCGGAGCCCCATGGAGTTATTTCCTCTCAAAGCCTTCTTCCGAACTTTCCAACAAGTGCTTATGAAAGCGGTTCGATCTCTATCAAAGAATCAAGCGCTAGAGACAAGAGGCACTCGCTTCAGTAAGGTCAAGGAGCAAAAACCACTCAATTCTTTGTGAAATTAAGGAGAGCAGCCATCCCTTTATTATATTAATTATTAGCGGTTAGGTTAAACTTTTTCCTGAAGCATAGATGAGATTAGAGATGAAAATGAGGCTATCATTAGGCGAAGATCATTGATCATACTTTCTTTCCTTATCCACTATTGAGTAAGAGGGATTTCTACTTTCCTTAGATCACTATCGAGTAAGAGAAAGTCATAGCACAGACGATCCTTACCCGTGAAGTTAGTTTACTTGCTTCCTTGTAGTAATGTATCAATCCCGTCCTAGGAGCATCATTCTATATGATGGATGTATGGCATTCCGTAATTCCATGATTCCTTTCTTTGAGTAAGAGCCTTATCGGGTCAAAAGGCATCCTTGTCTTAAATCCTATGGTGGCGGTTCCTTCGAGTAATAGGTAAAGTTTCCCCCGTTTGGTGACTTCCCATCTGTGTAGACTTCCTACCAGGCTTTCCGTCTTAGTGCTATGGTGTCCGACCAATCCAATGAGAAGAAAAAAAATCTTCTCCTCCCGGGGTAAGCTATCGAGCAATCTACTTCCTATCCCTCTGACGGTGAGCCAAGTACAAGTCCCTCTGCCTCTAGCTACGCATATAGTTTCCCATCTCCAACTGATCAGCCCGATCCTGACTCGCTTACCCCATTGGTCGAGCAAGCTCATCTCTTTTATGATTCTACAACTCCACAACGATAGCCGTCGACGCCTCCTCCGTGCCAAGGTTCAGTCGCACCATCTCCGGTTATTGGTAATGCCATCTGTCCTTTTGCGCCTCATACGCCGGCTCCAATAATAGCTTGTCTAAAGACTAGATGCTGGTAATGCCGGGCACGCCTTAAAGTAAAGTGCTCCTCCCCCGTCGTCAACTATCGATGACCTGCCTGAAGTGTTCTTCCAGCGCTTCATAGTCTTTACTTAGTCTTTATCGTACACCTGTAGAGCTGCTCATCAAGAAACGTCTCCCAAGTCGTGTTCCAACCAGATGACTCCATCTCTCTCTTGGACTGTGTCCCGAATCCTCAGAATCGGTGTCTTATGGTCTTCATCTCTGCTGGAATCTTAACTTGACGTCTCCCTTCGATCGATCCGTCTTGCAAGTGCAGGGTAACCCTGGGCCGGATCTACTTCATCGACTGTGTACTCGCCGACCAATCCTTCCCAACTCTGGCCGCCTGTAGCTAATGTTTTCCCTGTAGCGTCTCGTAAGCACCTTCGTGCTGAGCCGTCAGAGCACTAAAGTGGATGCTAAACTAAAGGTGCATCAATGGATACCTTCTTGCTGATTGTCTTTCTATCGAAAATCTCTATTATCCTGTTAGTAATAGTCGGTGAAAGCGTAAAAAATCTTTAATTTACGAGTGAGCAAGCAGTGTTTTTTTGTTTGAATTTCCTACTTTTTTTTTGTTGATCGGATATACCGATAAAAATATCTAATTGGATAGAAAGCAAGCTGTCTTAAGAGCTTTCAGCCTACTCTAAATATTAATCTATGTGTAGTTTCATTTCTTAGTGCTTTCTTTCTCTAAGATCAATAGCAATCCTAATCTTTGTGCCGTTAAGCGCCCTAATGTAACCTTGTTTGAATTCATTTCTAGAGCATAGCGTAGCGCGACTCTCAACGTCCAATTATGAAACTAGACCAGTATCATATAGTTCCAGCGAGGCTTTACTAGCGTTGGATGTTGAAATCAGCGGCCTTGTTTTCTTTGTTTCTTGAGCTTCGTTCTGGCCCTTTTCTTCACATTAGGGAAATAAGGATGAAACTAGTATGGCCACGAAACGCCCGAGTCTATTTTCTTAGCATGCCAACTATATGCTTAACACCGGTAGATTCGTTTGGTTGTGGGTCGAAGTAGTTGCGTCATAGCCGAAGACTCCGATCCGCTTAGTAACCCCCCATCCCATTGTTGGTCAAGGCATCTAGTCTCCCTACTTTGATGCTTTTACCAGTTGCCTTAGCATCTGCAGCGTGGTATATTAAATAGAATAGTAAATAGGCCTTCCCAACTCACTCGAATCGGTAGATCTCGGTGCCCACGTAGCAAAGGTACAATCGATGAGAAAACTTATTGGAATCTAGTAGTTGATGAGGAATCTTTATTCAAGTACCGTTAAGCAAGTACTAATGATCGGTGTGAAAATGCTGTATATCAAGACGTAGAAGTAGCCGCAAGTAGAAGAACAGGAAAGATTGAGACTTACTTATTCGTGGATAGCTCTTTAAAGAAAAGGTTCTAGTTCGATCCACTAGCACACAAAGAATAACATAGATAGAGGAGAGGTGTACCAGATTGTGACACTTCCCGGTTCGTCATGATTAGGTCGGTGTTCAGTGTACCTGTTGAAGACCTTAACGTAAGTAACTTAGTGCAAAAGTGGCGGAGATCCACAAAGGTAACCGGATGCCTGGGGCTTAGGACAAGGAGCGTCCGGAGTCTCTTAAGAAAGGAAAGAAAAAAAGTTATCATGAAGATACCTAGGTTCCGTCACATTTTCTATCAAATATTTCATTCAAGGATCATCTTCTTCTTAGGTAGACCACTCGTTAGGCTTGGGTTCGCTTACTTTTATTTGGTTTTGTGGAATTGGCTTTTGGTAAACGCACCTTTTGCTGACATCGATCTTATGCATTTTTTTTCGGACTCTTTGGCCGTGAACTCTGGCTCCATCGCAGATTCCAATTCTATTCATAATATACCTATCAATGATCCCCCTTTCAATCCAAATGATCCCCAACCTAACAATAATCCAATACCTCTCGACGTTGTCGATCAATTTCGTATACTGAACCAAGAGACGGAATTGGAACTCTTTGCTCGGATACGACTTCTCGAGAACCGTTTGATTGACGGCTTGCCACCGCAAATGAACTTTGGCGAGTACGAAGCCTTAGTCAGAGGGTTTCTCGATGACACCCTGACCATTGGACACTACCGTAATGTCCTGAGCAATGAGCTCTTCGATCTTCGCCTGTTAGAGTTTAAGGCGAATCTCTCCGCCGTGTATAGAGAATTCCTCCGGTATTTCCTAGGAAACTAAAGGCTTACGTTGGGCCTTCCCATTTCAATAAAAAAGCCCCGCTCCGGCCCCTCTCTGACAAGGAAAGAAAGAAATAATCTCAATTTTACGACACGATGGCTGTTCTCCACTAACCACAAGGATACAGGGACTCTATATTTCATCTTCGGTGCTATTGCTGGAGTGATGGGCACATGCTTCTCAGTACTGATTCGTATGGAATTAGCACGACCTGGCGATCAAATTCTTGGTGGTAATCATCAACTTTATAATGTTTTAATAACGGCTCACGCTTTTTTAATTTTCTTTTTTATGGTTATGCCGGCGATGATAGGCGGATATGGTAATAGGTCTTTTCCTCATTCTGATTTTGGTTTTCGTATCACGGATCTTGCTTCGCGCTTTATGGCGAAAATGCTCACCGGATTGCTTTTTCTTTCTCTCCTGGGTAAAGTAGTATCCCTTTTTTTAATATTTTTAAAGTGGGTATTACTTTATTGTGGCTTCTCGGGGTTTCCAGGGATCCTCACTGCCTGTTCGGTGGTCCCTACCGACCCCGTCCCCCTGCTTGAATTCTACCTCAATATGCCCCACCAAGATCCAAACTGGGTTAGATATGTGATAGACGTCCTACGCGCCACCCCTCCTGCCGAGATGGCGGCACAAATCCAATCTTTTATTAACCTCGAGTCGGCTTCGGCAACTCAAAAGGTTATAATTGACCAGTGCAAAACTATTTTTTTTTCGAAAGAAGATTCGACCCTATTTATTCCTGAATTCTACTTTGATGTTATGGTTAGTGCATTGTTAGAACAACTCAACATAGAATTTAATCAACCAGCACTCTCGAGCATTCTCATGTCTCTCTCCACCGATGAGCACCACGCCCCGTTCTACGCAGAGCTCTTAAATTCGGAGCTGTATACTTCTTTTTGGAACCAACATAAGGCGAAGGAAGAAGCTCAATCTCATAGTTATTTGAAGTACCAGGAGTATCTATCACTAGAGGACAGGGGCCGCGTGCTCCGGGCCGAACGCGATTCGTTGTTGCGTCAGTTAAGCCGGCACCGGGGCTAGGGATCACATATTTATTTAAGTGGGTCTCGACTTCTTCGTAATGATCTTCCCAGTAGTTCATATAGGAGCTATAGCCGTTTCATTCCTATTCGTTGTTATGATGTTCCATATTCAAATAGCGGAGATTCACGAAGAAGTATTGCGCTATTTACCTGTGAGTGGTATTATTGGACTGATCCTTTGGTGGGAAATGTTCTTCATTTTAGATAATGAAACCATTCCATTACTACCAACCCAAAGAAATACGACCTCTCTGAGATATACGGTTTATGCCGGAAAGGTACGAAGTTGGACTAATTTGGAAACATTGGGCAATTTACTTTATACCTACTATTCCGTCTGGTTTTTGGTTCCTAGTCTTATTTTATTAGTAGCCATGATTGGGGCTATAGTACTTACTATGCATAGGACTACAAAGGTGAAAAGACAGGATGTATTCCGACGAAATGCTATTGATTTTAGGAGGACTATAATAAGGAGGACGATAGACCCACTCACGATCTACTAAAAGGCAAGTAGCTTGATTGGTTCGAATCCAATTCGTGAGATGTCAGTGATCTTATAGGCAAAGGTAGGAGGGATGAGAGAGCGCGTGGGGGCAAAGGCAATAACATCCGAGCAAAGCAAGCCCTAGAAATGGGTATAAATAAGTCTCCTTCGGAATAGGCTGTTCTGGCTCGTTAGGTCCCAATAATCCAAAGGATACAAGCTTGCCGAGTCAGAAAGCTTTTTTTGTAGAGTCTCTTTCAGTTCAGGTCTTGAATCGTTTTGGGAGGGGTAGTTTACTTGCTTAGTGTGAAACGCTAAGGCGCTATCGGGGAGAGGCTTTTGGCAGAGATACGGGTGAAGCGGATCCTTTAATTTACTATGCTAGGTGGCATAAGCAAAGCAACTAAGAAGCCCATAATAAGGTCCCTCATAAAGCAAAGCTATGCATGTTTATATAGTCCACTGGAACGAACTCACAACTCAATGGGATAATTTTTTTTATAGCAATTAGAACTCGACTTGAAGAGTTGAGATAGCTAACAGAAGAAAGGACAGAGTTACCGGTAACTGGAAGAGGTCACTCTGCTTGCCGAGGGGGAAACACTCTTATTTTAAGTTCTTTCAAAGATTGTTCCTTCCGGACCTATTCTCTATCCCGTAGTGGAAGTGCTCCCCCCTATTCCCTTACTCTAACAAGTAAGCAAGTAAACTACCTTAGTTGCTGCTTGCTTTCCGATGCGCGGCGAGTAAAAAGCTTGACCATCTTTGAGGCAATTCACATTGTGTTCGTATAGTGACCAAAGTAAATTAAAATTATTCTCCCCGGTCGAACATTGGAAAATTTCATACTTCCCCGTATTTTTGATTAAAACCTCTTCTTATCTTATTCTTGACTGCGCTTCGAAAATCGTTATCTTTTATTCGCCTATACCTATATGTGACAAATGAATAAAAAAGAAAATTGAGAACTGAAAGGAAGGCTTGAGTTCAGAGACGAAAATAAGGCTTGGTGACTTGCGAGGAAAGACTAGCTAACAAGCGAACGAACAAGAGCTCCTACTCGTGTTCCTGCTCCAACTCCTATATCAGAAGCTACATATGCTCTGACAAGACGCTTTCCATTCTCTACAGCTCTCCTTTTATTTTATTATTCCTACTGCTACTCTTAGTCCTTCCATTAACTACAGCCAAGACTCCGCCTCTATATCCTATGCCCCGTTCTTTTTTCATTTTTAATCGTTGATTGCTTGTGGTGATTGCTGTTCCTTTGTTTGTGTTATACAGGTTTACTTTCCTTCAGGTGTGCTGGCAGGCAAGGGAGGACGAGGACTGGAGTCCAACCCGAAAGTACAGCAAGGATCAAAGAACGTCTTAAAGCTCGCCTCTTTGCTTTCTTAAAAAGAAAAGCGGACTACGCAATAAGAGGAAAAACCATAAGCCCGGGGGGAATGTTGAAAACAATCTTATTAGAATTTTTTGAAGCGGCTTTCGAGTGAGGGCAATCGTCATAGTCAGCCAGCGAGTAATCCCAAGAAAGCCAGCTACCTAGCCTTTCTTATTCCCATCGCTAGCTTAACTTAAACTGAGGAATAATAATAGGAAAAACCCCAAGCCCCTATAAAGTAAAGTAAGCTATTTCAATGTTATTATTCTGTCTCTTTCCTCTGCCCGGTACCAAAGCCACTCGAACTTCGAATGCCGCACCAACTCCCTCAAACACAAGGGAGCGGGCACTGCTCTCCGCCTGTAAAACTCCATACCAGAGGATCCTTACCTTATTCCTAGAACGAAATATAGACATTGGTACAACAGGAGGCTCGAGAGACCTCGAGCGACACATCGTAATTTACGCTAACCTCAGCGTACCATCGGAGATACTTTAGCCACATCTTAACCCATGGTTGAAGAATGAGGCGATCAAGAAAGTCCGCCCCCTGAACTGGATAAAATGTCCGAAGACCCTCTCTTTCCTTTTCATTACAAACAAAGCGAAGGCGCTACTTAGCCCTAAAAAGAATGAAGGCCCGTGCGACACCCGGCGTTAACACTCCAAAATCTGGAAATGCTAACCACAGTTTCAATGGTAACGGGAATACGCCAGACGGCGAAAGCATACAAAGATAGCGACGCTTCCATCGCTTAGATTTAGGGCGATAGGTCGCACCACAGATATGATAAGAAGCACCCCTCAATCGATAGGTCAAAGACATAGACATAGTACCAGTTACATCTCTAATCTTTTATAAGGGGTCTTTTCCACATAATAGCGTCAACCAAAGACCGGAGCATCTTAGCAGACACTAGAGAAAAATCCCTAGTCACTTCGTCGCTCCAAAATCTTTTGGCAAACTCTAAAACATGACTTATAAAAAAAAATGTTTTAAATGAGATACTTTTTTTTCTTTTCTCACCTCTCAATATATACTATTAGATTGCGTCCGACCACCCGATCGATGAAGACTCGAACCTAACCACCCGGGATGACGGAGACTTTACTCGACGTCTTGACCCATCCATAGTCCGCTAATCTAATCCCAACGTCTTTGATCCTGACAAGCTTGGACAGGACTATATCTCTGTCTTTTGTTTGTTACACAACACTGAATGTACAGCTCCTACGTTCTTCTGGCTACGGTTCTTTCTATTCTTATTTATTACTTTTATATTTTATGGTCCGGCCCTTTTCAACCTCTTCTTCAGGTGGAGTATCTGAATACGAGCCTTGTTCAACTGTGCCCATGGACCCGTAAGCCCTCGAGGCAAGGCGAAAGGGAAGATATGCTCTGGCTTTCTTTGGTCTTGAACTCGCTCCCCGCTCGAGAATGAATGTTGGAAACTCTTCGATGACATGCTCCTTTGAGTGTACGATTCCTTAGCTGTGCCTGTTTGGTACCGAGCTCTTTGATGGCCTTTCTTTATCCGAAAACGCTAAAAGGTAGTGAGTGGAGTCAGGCACAAAGCGATCCTCAGCGGCCGAAAGAAGCCTTGTTCGGTCGTTCAGAGATGTAGGGGTTGCCGCTCCTTAGTTCATCTCTCGGTAGAACAGGGCACCTATGCGGTGGGTTCGACTCCCACAGGAGCGCACATTGCCAATCTAATTGGTACTTTCCTTTTATTGATTTTGAGTTCTTGCTGTCAATTACTGATTCTTTAGCGATGTAAAGCCATCAGGCAGTAGACCGGCAAGGGAACGGCTGTCTCGGTATTCGTTCTTGAATCAGTGACTGAGAGTAAGGGCTAGTGATCAATAAAATAAGACTAGTGGGGCATCTTGCTTTTCGTAGTAAGCAACTCTCTTTATAAAGCTCTTTTTTTATCGAAGTAAAGAGTAGTTCCTCTTGTTGAATGTCGTTCCGGCGAGCTACTTCGTTCCTCTTGTTCCTATTCTCCGATTCCGAATCTGATCTGATCCCGAACTCCGGAATCAGTCTTTCGGGCTCTTTAGAGCGTTAGAATGCGTCTTCTGGTCCTCATGTGGGTGATTCCCCATCTTCTTCGTTAAACGTTGGGTTCTCAGTAAGAAGATCGCTGTCCGCTGGGATCTAGTCCATGAAAGAAAGACCTTTTCTGCTATAGAGCCAATATGATCGTATGGATCCTTCCTTGAAAGAATCGCAAACAAAGAGTAAATTGCTTATTAGGTAGCAAACAGGAAAAGCAAACAAAAGGGGTCGCCTTCTCGGTCAATCCTTTCTAAGGAGCTTAGCTTCCCAACCATTGAACCGAACAACCCGGTGATTCCTCTTCCATCAACAGCTCTCTCGCTTTCCACGGGGAACTACTTTTCATAGGCTGATCCGAATTAGGCTTTTTAGGTCTTCTACGCGCAGGCATACCCTTTCTTTCTTCTAGCTAGGGTAGAGACAAAGACTTATATTAGTATACCGACCCCTCCCTTACTCAACAGCCCCTCGTTAAGTACACTTCCTTAAGTAACGTACACTCCTTTGGTCTCGGGTTTCAACTACTTTCTTTTAGTTCAAACTGGGAAGAAGGCTTGCTTTTCGTTGATCTCTTACTGGTGAACCATCACTCGAACCTGGAACCGAAGGACTTGCCTTTTCGTTGAGCTAGGCCCGTAAACTCTTTTAGGAGTTCCAAAGACGAAATAGATGACCGAGGGCCCTTCTAGATGGAGCCAGGTTAGGTCACTTCGATCGCTTAAGCCCTTACTGCGATAGAGTAGGCCGCTTTAGTTGGCAAGGTTATATGGTCTAGAATTCTGCCATCCAATCACCTTCAAACAGTTGGAAGCACCTTAACTTAAGAAGCTGGGCTGCCGAAGCCGCGGAACATGCTGCTCAGTCTCCACATCGCAAGAAGAGGTTCCGTTCAGTTAGATATTCAGGATTCACCGCACAGAAGCGATCTCGAACATAACTTATGTCATTTCTTTATCAGTAATAAGAGCATTGATAGAGGAAGATGAATGTGCAATGGAATTGCAATTGGATGGTTGTACTGCCTTTAGCTGCTCCGGTATCGGCATCGGCAGCATTCACAGCTGAGCGGATTCTATCACTCTCACTTGCAGCCTAGTCTGTAACAAGAACCATGGCATTCGATGCTTCCTGTATAGCTCTTGTCTAGCAAAGAGCCAAAGATCGTAGCGTGTCTACTATTGCTATAGAAAAAACCTCCTCCTCATATTCAGAAGTGCCACAGCTTCCTTTCCTAATTCCAATCGCGACATTGGTAATCCCGCATCTGAGATAAACCTAGTCTGATTCACGTGGCAAAGGGCATTCCTTGTCCCCTTCTTATACTAGTGATTCATTTCCTGCAAAACCTTCCACCAGCAGCCGATTCCTCCTGCTTTTCTGGGGCATCCATATAATATATGTATCTTCCCTCTGTCCATCAATCCTCTTCTCTGCCCTTTTTTATACTATGCGTGGCATGCCTCCTGCTCGTATCTTAACTGGGCAACCTTCTCTTGCAAACAATCCCTTCGTCGCTAACACCGGTTATTTCGAAACAACCTCTGCTCGTACATTAATGCCTTCCTCCAAGAGCTAACTCGCCGGCACTTGGCTGGGGATCAATAACTACTTATATAAGGTATACCACCATCGGCAACTGATTCAACTCTTGGTCACATTCAACCATCAAGAAATCATCCACCATTTAAACGGGTTTTCACTCTTTCGGGCGATTGAGAAAAAGAAGATTATGGGAGAAAGAAAGAACTCCACTTGTTATATATGAGATTTTCCTTATAGTAATAGAGAGTCTCTCTCATCCCTGGCTCGGAGTGGTTCAATGCCATGTGCTTTCCGAAACGGACGGTAGTCGACTTTAGGCAAACAGAGGCGCTTAGATGATAGTTACGTTACGCTTGCTGGGCTGGGCCCACTTATTCATAGTTCCGTCAACTAGCGCACTCCTGCTTGAAAGCTGCAAAGGGGGATTACGGGCTGACAAGTACTTAGAAGAAAGAAGAGTTTTTGAAATGAGTTGAAAAGCGGAGCAAATGGAGGAGGAGTTGGCTTGTTTGTAGCATAGAGCTTTGCTCTTCGTCTTCCGGGCCTTTAATAATGAATTCTGAAAAAATGCTTTGACGTCTACATCAAGCAATTGTGGAGTGCTACTGGTCGGTGCTTTCTTCTTGTATTATGGGAAAGGCGCACTTAGAACCACTCCTATCGTAGTGGTTTCCTTCTTCACTCTTGGTATATATAAGCCACTTAACGCGAGACTTATCCTGGTTAAGCAAAAAGGGCATTTCAGTTCGGTTGGTTTGGCCGGGGGCAAGCAGATCGCACAAGCAAGAACACTAGGAGCATTCTTTTTGTATATTATATCTGTATATTATAGGTGTAGTTTTCAGTCTCAGTCCCTATGCTTCGCCCCTTCTTTAAGTTAAGTTGAATGCCCTGCTGCACCTTCCTAAGTAACAGGTCTCCCGGGACTTCCTTCTTATACGTACGAAACGTATCCTGTCTCAAACGGATCTCTCTCTTAACATAACACCGTTGGCTTTATTTCTGTCTGACTCGCAGAAAGAAAGAGTACGCTAGCTAGCGCGCTAGAACTAGCATCGCCTCAAACAACCACCCCTTCCTCCTTTGGTGGCTCTGCAGCCTGTGCCTGCCTCCCTGAGCTCCAATTGCTTACAAAGCAACACCGATTGATGAGTTTGGAGCCCGCCCTTCTCCTTGACTTGTATTACCCTCCTCAACCACTGCCAACCTGTAAGGTCGCTCTCAAAGAAGTCTCGCCTCACCTACGCAATTATGCTATGCCTTGAGCTGACCTGGTACGACCGGACTGAGTCTGTATATCTAATTCACTCACTATCATGTGGTGTAAAAACAACTA
The DNA here is from genome assembly GCF_041283825.1 of Pyrus communis. Lineage (NCBI taxonomy): Eukaryota > Viridiplantae > Streptophyta > Magnoliopsida > Rosales > Rosaceae > Pyrus > Pyrus communis. The sequence goes on along the minus strand of NC_065229.1, from coordinate 181,541 downwards.
GCGTGAAAGAGCTTGACTTTAAAACCGTTGAAACCGAAAGCTATTTGTGATATGCCCCTCCCTTAGTTTCGGATTCACAACCCTGCTTGAGCCTACGCCCCCCTTATCTGTGAAACCTGTCTGGCTTGAAGGTTTAGCCTATTACGGAGGAAATGTGCTATGAGAATTTATACTAGAGCAGCGCTACAAATCGCTTCGAAATGCCCACCTGTTAAGGAAGGCTCACTACTGTTCTTCATTTGCCGGGTCAACGGAGCTAGGATGTCATTTCAGCCTTTAGCTCTTCACCAGAGCTACTGCTTTGATTGATGCAAATGATGCTTTGGATGCTTCCTTGGTACGATGCTTCGTCTTTCCGTCAACCCCCCAGAATCCTATTCATGCCCATCCCCGTCCTAATCCTACCGCTAAGATTCTAAATCTTCTTCATCTCCGACATCTCAACCTTGCGGTTCCTTTCTCTCTGTCGGATCTTGATTTGCCAATGGCCCTTAGGAAAGGAAATAGGCGATGTACTCATCATCCCATTAGTAAAGTTCTATCGTATTGTACCCTGTCTCCTTATTACAGGGCTTTAGTGTTCGCCATCTCCAACCGCAAAGGGGATATTCTACTTAGAGCCTACCTGACTTGGCTAGCTACCGAGCCCGTACCGGCACAATCCGTTTTCTCTAAGCCAAGCCTAGTTCCATGTACCTGTAACCCGGAACAGCAGAAGTGCTTTTCTCTAAACTTGACTTTCACTCTTCCTGCTTGCCGAACGAAAAGAAAGAATGTTTCACTTTCTATACCGCCGGCATGGCTCTGTCTTGTTCGTTGCGATTTTGAACGTCAAAGGCAGTTTTAACGACCTTCTAAGAACACTGGTTTTTTAGAGCGGACGGGAACAGAAGCAAGGATACGAAGTCAAGTCACTTAGTGTGCCGAAAGGGACTCAGGATGTGTAACAGAAGAGAGAAAGCTTCTATATAGAGGTCTTTATAGGGCACTGGATACCTGGATAAGCATCATATATAACTAAATCTCCATCTCGAACCCTACTACCGACAGGTCAAAAATCCAGTGCTAGTTGTTTAGGATCCACCATCTACGGAGGCACAAGCAGCATCTAAGCAAGGAGAGGCACGCCCGCAAAGTCAGAGCAAGTTTAGGTGGGAACAAGAAGCGGAGAACAAGACAGGAAGACAGACGGTTCGGAGAAAGCAGTAAGGCAGAAGGACAAGAAAAGGACGGTCAAGCAGGCCGAAAGAAGCCTTGTTCGGTCTCTTGTTGAAGTGGTGACTCACCTGCAACATAAGTTTTGCAAACCTGGGTTAATTCCACTTTCCACTGGACGAAGGCAAAAATAAAAAGATAGAATACGACGGGTTTTCTGGCGTATAAAGAAAGAATGACACGATCATCTAGCCTTGGTCCTCTCATCATCTGATTCCCGAAAGGCAGAACTGAAGAACGCACTGTTTGGGAGTAGGCATGACCCCTCTTCTTTCTTTAGACTATCGTTTTTTGTTTTCCGGATGTGGATTGAGCATTTTGTTGAGTATTGTTTTTGCGCTTGTTAACCTTCTTCTTTTTGACCGGACAACTGGATGCGCGAATCTTGCTCTACCACCCCTTTCTTTTTAAAGAAAAAACTTTAGTGAATGGCTAAGAGGAAGTGCCTCTGGTATTTCAGTTTCGACATGGCCTTGATCTTCTGGTGAAGTGGCAGTAATGTGAGCCTTATCCAATTCCTTTTCCAACCAAGGATACTGGTGAGTCTGACCGAGGAGAAGGACGTCTATCTTGGCTGTCTAGCTATGACTAAAAAACCTACTTGTGACAACTCAACACTGGAAGCTTTGATGATACTTTTTTGCCCGCACACGACCATAAGCTGTCTTTGCTTATTTCCTTGCTTAGCTACCCTCGAATGATTTGGTACGCGCTTGCCGGCCCCTCACCCCTATTAGTTAGTAAAGCTTGGATGCCGATCAGTGGCCTATTTACCGAATCATGATTTTTTTTAGTCCTATTTTTGCAAACGAATAAGACGGTGCTGATTCCGATGTATTCTATTTCTATGACATTGAGTCTACCTTTTTCTTTTTTTCTTGTATATGACCTCTTGTACAGTCTTTTTTCAGGCATTGATTTCATCTTGATTTTAATCCTGGCGATTTTACCAAACCGTTCTTCCGGCGAGGTGGTGTAATTAGAGCCTTCTTCGGCACCAAGACCCTTTAGAGAAAGGGGCGAGGCACAAGAGGATGTACTGGGCCAACCATGACCTTTTCGAGCAGCTCTTTCAATTGCCGCCTAATCTCCTCATTGGCCAATGTCGACGTCCTGTAACGCCGTTGGGTAAGAAAGCTCCCTGTGTGAGTTCAATCGAGTGTGCTCCAAGCTGCTACAGGCTTTCAATCCAAATCAGCTACAGCTAAATGAAACCAAAAGCAAAGCTTGAAAGCTCAATTCCTAGCTGCTACAGCTAAATCTAAGGCTACTACCTTAGCTGTTCTAGTAGCTCCTTTGATTTAGCGTAGGGAAGGTGGAAGCTCTATAGGACAATTGCTTTGGGCTATTTTGAAGCTATGCTATATAGGAAGAGATAGCAGCGGCTGGCTACTAGCTTTGCTTTTGCTATTAGCTCCTGCTAGTGCTAGTAGTTAGCTTTAGGAGCCATTTTCAAGCTGTAGAATAGCAAAATAGCGTTGCTTTAGTAGCTGTGTACAACCAAGCAGGCAAAGCTAGTAAGTAGCCTTTTTGTTTCTATAGCTTCACGCCCCCTACCCTATGGTAAAGAAGAGGAACTAAGGGGTTTACAGGTACTATATTTCGGCTTATAGAGCTTCTTTTTAGCCCTATGCTAAAGCAAAGCCCTATCCCGCCTATGCCTATGCCTCAAGTAAATAAATAAGCTAATAGCAACTGCGCGTTGTAGCCGTTTTTGATTGAAAGGTAGCTGTAGCTTCAAAGCCAAAGAGGAAGTTTCTTCTGATTTTAAGGGTTCCGCTGTAGCAGCAAAGAAGAAGGCAATTTCTGCTGCTAAAATAAGATAAGTTTCAATACCAAAGGAGTGAACTTCACTATAAAGGCTATAGAAGTGCATCACTAGTTTATATAAAATGAAGGAAATGAAAAAGGTTATTCATAGTATATAGAACGCCTGATTACTCCCATCTCCTTTTACTTACGCATTTCCAATCAAATCATGATCCCATCTCGATCAATTTCGCATTGATCAGGGCGAGCGCTCTAGTCCCCAGACGACTTTCTTCAACCGCCCCTGTTCCAACAGCTACAGATAATAAAAGTTAAGGTTATTCCTCTTCATCAGCCAATTCCCGACCGCCTTGCTTAGCGCAAGCACTAAGCAAGTAACCCCAGAGTATCATGAACGCAGAGCGCCGACTGTAACAACCGTGATGCTGTCGCGTAACAGAAAGACAGAAATCTATGAAGCAGCTTAAATCGTTTCAAGGGTGAGGTTTGGAACCCAGTAACTTTACACCTAGCGGGAGTCGTGGAATAGCATAGCTATGATCAATTGAAGAAGAAAAGAAATGGATCGAATAGGAATTCTCATTGACCTACTTAACTCAGTGGTTAGAGTCTTCCATACGGCATCGGTTCGCGATCCAATAGTAGGGAAGTTATGCATGAACGTAATGCTCATAATTTCCCTCTAGACCTAGCTGCTGTTGAAGTCTTAGTCTTTTCTTGGAATTGACTTAGTGAGAGCACCCAAGTCGGGACAAGAAGGATATGAATTTTCGTACGAGCGAACTTCGTAACGAGAGAAAGCTTCCTTGAGTCGTTGTCCAAGCATGAACTGCGCAGCCCCTTGCTCTAGTTGAGTTACTTTGCCCCTTCCTCACGCTCTGTTAATCGGGAGAGGTATAGCTATAGCCAGGTGTTCCTCTGGTTATTCCTTTTTAGTAGAATGAATTGTTTTTCTCACCCAAAAAGATCTCTGCAGGGCTACCGCCTGTTTAAGTATCATAAAAAAGTACAAATAGGGCCTCTTTCTCGGACCTCTCAGATATAGAAGACATTGGGGATGCAAAAAGTGAGTTTCTCGGTAAGGAACTTTCATGGCTTTCATATAGAGATGTTGAAAGTCCATACTTTTGGTGGGTCAACTCGGCTTACAGCGGTTAGGAATGGAAAAGATGAGGCTGTTTTTGTCCTTCCAATCACGGTTACAAGCGAAGCAAACAACTAAGCCGGCGAAGCTGCAGTCTAAGCTTTAGCGGTTCCAACCTCTGATCTATATAGCTCCTGATGGAATATCAATTGTAATGAACGGATTTCTTCTAGGTTTCGTATCGGAACGGCACTTTAATATAATGATAAAAATCTCGTAGTCAACCATCTTGTATTTTGATTAACCACTAAAGAGATATGTCTAACCTTGCTAACGCGAAGTGCGTCTTCCCGCGAAACAAGATGGCACGGCCCGAGTCGACAACAAATGGTTACCCACCCACAGGGCTTTACGTTTTGTTCGGATCATGATGTCGTACTGAGCTCCAACCCTTTCTTTCCTTCTTACCACAAAAGATCATGTTTCTTTCACTGCATTTCTTCGTCTTTCATTCCCATTTGAATCAAAGAGTACTATAATTAAGTAAGTAGTTTTTCTGTTGCATTCTTGTGATCAATAGCAGATGCCCAACCCAAAGGGCGGGGGGCTTTACCCGACCCTCGGATGCATCTATCCTAGTAAAAGACATAAATTAGATTATCGCAGTTCGGAAATTCATATACGTAAGGGCCCTGGCCGAAGGTGCCTTAGGTCAGAAAGGGGTAGGTCAACTACAGATAGAGACACCTCGCCTCCGGCTGTTGTTGAGAGCTAGTTCTTCTTGTTCCTGGAAAAAAGAGTAATCCGCATAGGCCGACTAAAGGCTTTCACTCCCGACCTTCTTGTTCGTAAGCATTGGGAGATAGATATAAGTTCCGAACAAGCCCTTTCTTAGATAGCTTCGTGCCCATTCCAGTTAAAGTATTCTACGGGCAGCTCAACCAAAGTAGGTCAACTTAAGCCTTTTCCGCTTGAGTATCTAAATCTGTTGAATCAATGGATGCCACGGCGGCGATCGAAGACTGGGAAATAGTTGTAAAAAATAACCCCTCGGCACTTGATCAAATAGCTCCGGGAGGTGTACTTTCTCAATCCGACCTTGTCCCTAAAGGAGAGAACTCCGATTCCTCGGTCCCATCAGAATATCCCTATTGGTATAAGTAGAGTAGATTCTAAGCGGGGAGATAGATGCGAATATAGTTTTGATAAAAGAAAAAGAATTGGGCGGTTCCGCCACTCCTTGGGTCGATGGGTCATGTACTCCGGGTATACACATTCTCGGATGTTATGGCCAAATCCTGAACCAGATGAACTCTCCTACGAAAACACATATTTCTTCGCACTTTAAGCCCCGGAAAGATACGTAAGAAACCATAAAAAGCATTCCCCGGAAGCGCCGAGTGGCCATAGAACAGCTTTCCTTGTCCGAGACATCCCCTGTGAATGAGTTACATGAGCATCTCTTCCGGGCTGAAGTGGTTGGCAATATCAGGCTAAGTCTCCGACTCGGTTCAACCTATATGATATAGAAGATCCTAAAATCCGTATGTTTCTAGAGATCTGAAAGAAGCGCTAGGAAATATTCTACTAAATGCACACCTCTCGTGGCAGGGCCAGGTCCTAGTCCTAGATCAGATTATGCCGGCTGCTCTTCAGTGGATGTTACTAATTTTCCCTCAACAGGAACTAATCGATCAACAGCGGATGCAAACTCAAAGATTTAAGGGTCCTGATAAGCCCTATTCTTTTGTTTTGGTAGAGCACAAGTAAATTGCCTTGGGTACAAGTGGTAGCTGCATAAGCAAGCCGATTTGATCGAACAAATATGAGTCTTTCTTTCCACCCCTTTCTTCAAAGAGAATCCCGCTTCGCTCATTCGTAACAAGAAAAAGACTGAACCACAAGGATCTAAGTAGGCATCTTTTGTTGATGTTCACGAGACGAAGTCCTTAGATCGTGGATGGAGTTGGAGAATACATAGGTCAAGACAAGAATAGATTGATGTAACATAAGTGGTCGCCTTCATAAGGGTAAGGTTTCAGCGCAAAAAGATTACGCCCCCATATCTCTATCTCTCTACCCGGAGCCCTCCTATTCATATATCGGTGCGAAAAAGCCGCCTTCTTTTTTTTATCAGTTGGAAATTTGTCAGTCGAGCTAGTAACCGTTTCCCGTAAGTGAGACGAACTTAGAAGGGATTTGCATTCTCCTTTCCGCTTCTACAATCGGGAATAGGTCTGAGGTCAACTGTACTCTAATAGGTTTTAACTGCTTGGGCAACGCTCATCCCTTGTTTAAGGAATCGCTTCTTTTAATAGTATCTTTCTCCTTTGCCCGTGAATCCCTTCTCTTTCTTTTCATTCCAGTAAAAAGTCTTATACGGTCTGGCCTGTCCATTAGTTCTTCTCTATTGCTTCTTTGATTTAGTAGAAAGCCCGGTTTAAACCATCTCATAGGTCGTCCTCACTCAGTACGATAGGTTAATTCTAATGCGGATATCGGCCTTATTTCAGCGGATCTGTGCAAATAATCGATTATAGTAAGGGTTTTCTAAGATTATAATATAAAGGTCTCATCGGTCCTTATTTTTATTTAATAGTTCGATTCCCGGCCCCGGTCATCTTTCTTCTAGCTTTTAGTTCTGTCTGGCGATTCCTTTAAATAAATATGTTCTACGTCCCCTGTTAGTGTTGGTCCTGTCCCGTACTCTATCTATCGATCTTATCTTAAGTGGATCAATCGCTTTTTCGGAACTCTTCCCTTGCTTGCTTCACTTCATCTCGCCTATAGTTCGATAGTATGGCACATTCTTTCTTTAGTAACAAACTGTAGTAAAAAGGCTTGTTCAAACAAACAAAAGATCAGAGGCGGTCAATGAACTATTGATTTGAAAGCGTAATCCGGGCCAATATTTCAAAGCGCGGCAAAGGCTTCTCTTCTGTAACTGTGGAAAAGGCTGTGCCTAAATTCTTTTTTGTAATTGTAAATAGAGCGACTTTCCCTCTTCTGCCTTCCGTCGCCTTAAGACTCAAAGCGGTGATCCAAGAAGTTCCCTTAATGATAGTGAACTGAGGTTTTGAAAATACTCGTCCAAAGCGTCAAGTAGGAATGATCGGTGAAATCAGCCTTCCTTGCCTTACCGACTTAAAGCAGTTAATAATATCTGTCTGCCTGCCTCAATGCTCGCTGACTTACTGGCCACGTTACTGAGTTCCTAGGAACGAGCAAGGAAGAATGCCGCTGCTGATAGATCCCGCCCAGATCAAGAGCGGGATCTTTTAGAAACAAAATTTTAGTGGTCGCTATTGCGGCCCTCGCTCTCAAGACTGTCGAAGATAGCATTGAGACTTTTCAATGAATACCTCGACTGATCTAGAAAAACAAGTTAGTTCCAGAGGCATCTTCCATTCATCTCGATTTGGGTTTTTCCGCACCATATTTTGATCTGCCTCTTCTTCGATCCGGAATTCCCAGCAAATCCTTGACTCCTCGAATACAATGGAATTTCACACCTGGCAAATCTTTCACTCTACCTCCTCTTATTAACACCATAGAATGTTCCTGCAAATTATGACCTTCGCCTGGAATGTGAGCAAATATATCATGTCGATTGCTCAAACGTACTTTGGCTATCTTACGTGGAGCTGAATTAGGTTTTTTCGGTGTTCTCGTTGAAACACGCGGGCATACTCCTTGCTTCTGGGGACATTGATCCGAAGCTCGAGTACGGTCCGTGCGCCGTTTTTCTTCTCTACCATGACGAATCAATTGATTTAATGTGGGCATCGCTCTTTCCTTTGTCCTTTCCCCCGATTTTTGCCCTATCACTAGTGATTACTCCCGATCCGAAGCACCCCTTTTCCATTCATAGAGAGATCCGATCGTCAAAATCAATAAAAAGGCCATCATGGACCAAGATCCAAACGGATCAATCTTGTTGAGAGGTACTGCCCAAGGAAAGGAAAAGGTTACTTCCGGATCAAGGATAATAAATAAAATTGAAACAAGATAAAATCGTATATCGAAACGACTTCTGGCATCACCGAAAGGATCGAAACCACATTCATAGGCCGACAATTTTTCTGGATAGGTTGAACTATTGGAAGCAAATGGAAAAGGAACACCGAGTGGGATCAAAGAAACTAGCGGACTGATCGCTAAATAGATACAAATAGGTGCAAATTCTGACATCACCACAGCCCACTTGGTTCTTTCGCTCCTTGCTCGCGGAGCGGCATAACGGAAAAAAAAATAAGAAAGAGATTCTTCCCTAAGAGCTTGTCCAGTACCAGAAATGCATCTCCTTCGCCCGCGCGAGAGACTTCTATGCCAGCCGGGAATAACGGCTCTGTTATGAAAGAGCAGGCAGACTACGCCCATTCCTTTATGAGTGGCTTTAGGAGATTAGGGTCCCCCCTTATATTCTCCCTCCATTTGCGGAGGTCGGCTGCCGACGTCTCCGCGGGGATATCCAGATCGTAAGACATTATTGCCTTCGCGCTACTGGAGTATAGTTCCGTCATTTCCGGAGAGTGCGCGGACAGCCGCCCTTTCCCCTTTGCACAATATTCGCGAAGTAGCTCCCGAATCAAAGTGTGAATGTCCCTTAGAAGTGCCGCATGCTCGTTTTGATCGGGAGCGGGGTGGGCAACTTCAGCCGGTGCTGGCGCCCGCGGCAGCGCCTCGTTAGAGAGAGAAAACACATCAGCGATGAACTCGAAGAGGTCGATCATATGGAATACCTAACCTTATAAATGTAAGAGAAATTAAAATGTTATAACTCCAGTACGAAAACCTCGGTCAGTTTCCTCCCCTTTCGGAGATTTTTCGTTACCGCCATACATAACAGATGGAAATAGTGAACCTGGCGTGAAGGGACAAAGACACAGAGATCGACCGCTTATTATTATATACGATTTTATTTACTTGTTTTGTTGCAAAAACCATTATACGAAGGACAGACAGATCACGAACCCAGCTTTCCCAAGCTGCCCTAAGGATAAAAACACTTTAGTCATAATGTCTCTTCCTAGCGGGCTCAACCACTTTTCATTCTTACTTTTAAACCTTTTCGGGTGGTACAAAAGCTCGACTTTTGGTCTTGTATTCCGGAATTGGCTTTGGATGCGAAAGCCTTTCTTCGACCTTGTGTCTCTCGCGGCAGGCAGCAATAACTGGATTTGATGGTTTATATTATATACGATACCAAATTACGTAGTTTGACTGCTATTCCATTGTGTGACCGGGAGGAGAATACCGTGATATTTGTTGGTCGCACAGATCCTAAGAAATTTCTCTCGATCGGAAATAGCAATCAATTTACTTTTTAAATTCATTGACCGGTGCGTCCATTCCGACTGTGTTTGTGTGGTAGACGGATCAAGGGAATGAGCGAATGCTCCGTGAGGGAGCCGAGCACGAAAGGGCAAAGGAAAGAGGTCGGGTCGGACACTCGCTTCTACGTATTATTTTTATAAATAAAATTTCAGGGACTGATTGAGAGGTGGAGTGCAACGAGCTTTTCTGCGGGAGGCCAAGAGGCGCCTACCCCACTGGTTTACCACGAATTAAAACTATTAACCCGCACAAGATCCATCACGCGGATCCATTTCTATTTTTATTGATATGTGCAACAGCCCGACCTTTGGTCTCACATTTCGGGATTGATTCAGGGGTGAGAGCCTCTCTTCAACCCCCGCCTCACTCGAGGGGAGCTGGTTTGGTAACAACTAGATTCGATGTCTTGCATTATATATATGATACCCTGCGGACCTTGGCCCTAACCAATCGGCATCGGTACGTCTATTTCTCACAGGGATTCCCCATCAATTACTGCCATGACAATCCGAACTAACTTAACTTAAAATCATATAAGATGCATCCCGATCCCGAACAGGAGTGGGAACAGACATTCGTATCGGGCGGAGCGCTCCAAGCCGTAGTGGACGAGAGAAACTCATCCCTGTTCGTTGGTCGTTGGTAGATCTATTGTAGTTGTTCGGGATCGGGGGGTTCCATTGGAAAGAAAGAAGCACCTTACTTGCTAGTGGAGACCGCTTGCCCACCCTCTACTTTTAGATAAATTCACATAACATATAATATAATTCCAGTTGTTGAAAAGGGGCCTTAATCTCATGCTTTATCCCTCGCTTCGCTTTCGGCTACAACTTCGGATTATTGGGCCTACGAAGCTTAGGACTTTATGCCCAATTCATGCAAAAATCCCCGGAAATGGATAAAAAGAATCTAAAGCATCGCCGGTCTCCAGTCGTATAGCCAGGTTAGCCGTCACAGTGTTCAAGTTGAAGTGCATAGATTTGTCCCGGACCACCCTCCTACAACTAGATTAAAGACAACAGCGGAAGATATTCGTTCCCGGACGTTAAGAACGGCGTCCATGTACCGCCTCAACAACAATACAAATAATAGAATCGACCCGGAGAGAGTGGGCAAGCTACCCCTGCCATCTGACCACCCTGCTACCCCCGATTCTTGGCGGATGAGAGATAGATTGTTCCGTTCTCACTCAAACCATTCAGCTTCGGCTGAAGACGTCACACCTCGCCAATTCTCGGCGGATGGCACCTTTGGAAAAGAACTAATAAAACTCCTTCAAGAGAGAAAAGTAACTCTTTTATGGCGGGTCGACCCTACTTACATAAAAAGAAGCGAAACTGATTGCTGCAATCTTAGTCTCGTTCGGTACAAACTTCGATGTCAACAAGCTCTTATTAGCAGGCCTGCGGGAGCGGCGAGAGAACTTTCCACCATTGGAAAACTGGTGGGTGCATTCCAGCAAGTCGTATTCCTCTTTTTTCTTTTGATCCACTTGCCCGGGAGGGAGTATTCCGGTTACGGCTAGGAAGTTTGCCCATTCGACCGCAAGAAGAGGGAGAAGAAGCTTCGTAGTGGCATTCCTCCGACGAGCTACCGAACTCCTAACCGAATAATAAAGCCGATCTCGAGTTGATGTTCCGGTTTATTATGCCTTTTATTTCTTAATATTAATAGTAAATATCCCTAACTGCTAAGTAATCCACCAAAAGCGGAGGTCTTTGTCAACAGAGTTCCAAATTTCCGCCAAGATCGTCTTTGAATTGCCCACTAAATCCAGAATCGTACGCGGAAACTACAAGAAGAAATGGAGCTCCCGCTCTTTCAGTCGAGCGAATGGAACCAACTACCAAACTCTTCCCGCTGAGCCCCCTCCTCGGATTAGGGGCACCGCACATCCGCCAGTACCGGTTGAGAAAGAGGAATAGAGCAAGGAATAGCATCGGGAATATAGGTTGTGGTGCAGCAAGGCAAAGTCAGGAACAAGGATTGTTTGTTACACGACTTATCCATTTCACCGGCTAGCTTCAGCTAGCCCGTACTAACAGAAGGTCAGGAATGAGACAGCTACTAGTGGCAGAAGGAAAGAAAGAACTTTCAGAGGGAAGCAAGCCTATGACAGGAAGGTGGGTCAAGGTTTAAGGAGCCCGACGGTCAGTCAATCACTCGTCTAGGGCCTTCCTCGCGGTCAGGCAACTCTTTCCTCGTCGGCAATCCCAATCACTTGCTGAGACAAGCTCTCCTCCTATTTCTGCACTGCTTCCGGTTGATGGCTATTATGCCTCTTCCTGCTCTTTTGACTTCTTCGACTCGTCTTCCAGCTCAAACTAGCCAAGACTCCTATTCCGGGTAGTGTTTTTTATAGTCCTTTGCTCTTTACAAACCCCTGACTCGTTCATTCACTCGCTTGGATTCAGTCTCGTTCGGTTGTTGATTAGTTCATAGGTAGTTGGTTAGATAGTCGTGGTTGGGTTATTCACTTGGAGTTGCTTGGTAACTTCCTGGCATTATTCCGCCTTTTCGGGTGTTGGATAGTTGCTCGGGTGGTGTATTGTGGTTGGTTGCATCAGTTGATTCACTCCTCCCTCAGCATTCGTCGATTGGTGGCGTGGGAAAGGGGCATTCGATCACGGGCAAAGATGTCGATGCAACTCATTATGCAAGTTATGAATTCAAGGTAGAGGGGTTGCCTGATTCACCAGTCTTTCCTCCGGACTCATCGGTAGGGTGATGCTAAACTATCTTCTAAGGGTTTTTACTATTACATAGGCTTGGGGCTCCCATGCTTTCCCACGGGTATTTTTCCGTTTGTTGGCTCCTAGCACATAGGGGGATTCCCCATCCATTTATCTTTCCATTCCTTCCCCCCATTCCAATCTTGGGGCGTACTACCATGATTCAGGGGGCTTCTTCCTCTCATTATTCCAATTCTCCTCCAGGGCCCTCTCACGGAAGGCTCCCTTTATTCGGGCGGACTCCCATGATTCCTTTCCCAGTGTCTATATTCCCCCCGTCATCCGAGGCTCAGACTTCACCCCATCCTTTTTTATATCAATAAGGAGCTCATCCATCCTGCCATAAGCTGATGATCTCCTAGCGCGAAAGCCATTGATCAATAGTTATACAAGGCGATCGGGGATCCCTACAGAAGATAGCTTTCAGAAGCCCAATGCTTAAACTCAAATTGCGCGATGAACTCATCAGATGAACTACTACAGGAAAGAAGACAAATTCGACCGAAGACCCTAGAGACCGTTACAAGACAGCTCGACCGGGAAGTAGTATATCTTATAAGAAAAAATTAGGTTACAAGGTATTCGCCCTAATTGAATAAAAGCTATATCTTACATAAAAGAAGGGAACCATATTCGTGGACAGATGAGCGTTTGCGACCGTTTACAAGAGTTAATACCGAAACAGACAATTCCGGATGCCCTCAGACAGAAGCCACTAAACAAGTAAAGGACAACGGGCAGTATTCGTGGATCGGGAAGACCAACTTTCATTCAAGGAAGCGGACCGTTGACGACAGCAGGCCGGGAAGGACAGATGCTACTAAAAAGCCGATTATCGCATGTTTTTAGAGGCCGTACTTGACCCATCCGGCCCCTTAAACTCGCGACTTAGCAAATAAAATAGACTATTCCGGACCCTTTCCTCATGTCGCTACCAGCTACGGATCAGATATGACCGGTTGAAGAAAGAAGAAAAGATCGATGAACGATTAAGCGAGACTTTGCCTTAGAGACCAATGAAATGCGACCTAGAAGCTTTATTACACAAAAGTTCTTTGAAGACCTCTTGCTTCTGCTTCCCTGCTTACTTTTGCTATCACCTCAACAGCTTTCAACCTGCTCACTTAGAATGAAGATCAATAATGGGCGGAAGGGCTTTACACAAGACCGCAGAGCGGGAGAGAGGGAGCCTTTGCTTACCTGCTTCTTAACCGTGCCCTCCTATCGTACCTATATCCCCTTTCCTTCAGTTACATCCAGTCTCAGTTCTGCTTCCAACTACCGATGGGAGAAGGCTTGGACGTTAAATAAGAGGTATGGCATACGGGAATGGTATATGAAATGAAAGGCTGGAAACAGAGCTGGAGATGAGCGCTAGCCAATGGTTAATACTTCAGAAAGCACCTTAGCAATTACCAGTAATGCCCGACCTCAGTCTTGTTTTTTGCTAGCTTGAGTCTAGAACTTTACTATCTCATTAAATGACGAATATATATATTTTATGGAAGATAGTCGGCCCACTTCTAGACGTTCCAGCGATTATGCCTGTTCTAGCCCTACCATCCGCCCCTATCATCATAATAAAAGGGGGTGCTTTCGAGCGGATCTGTGATTGGTCAAGGCGACCGAGAGGACACATACCTCCTCCATATTCCTTAAATAGGCAAGACTCGGATACTGCATGCGAGAAGCATAATAGTTTACTGAACAACTACTTAGATCTTGATTGATTTGGATGCAATGGAATTTTTTCATTACTCCAAAAAAAGCCATCCCATGAGTATACATGACCCCACTACCTGTATAAAGCGTACATCTCTGCTCAGGGAGTAGGTAAAAGCTTTTTATAAGAAAAGTAAAAAGCTGATGGATATTGATTGAGTGGGGAAATTTCTTGACCGTCTAGTTCTTTGTCAGCACCGAAGAAAGGGGATCCGGGAAGCCTAGTCCAATGACGGTGGAAAGCAAGTAGCTAACAGGGACCCGGCTTACAGGATACTATTTCAGACGAAAAGCAAGACCAGACGATGGAGACCATATCCCTGTAGAAGGCGTGAAACTCGTCTTTGGGAAGAACTTTCTTTGCCACTTAAGAGTTTTTCTCTTTCCTGGCGTGGAAGCCCCTGGACGCTGTGCAACAACTCCTCTGATTGGCTAGACATCTCCTTGTTCGGGTCATGCACACCACAAGTAGACACAACTGGATCTCTTATTCGCCTTCCAACGGGGACTCTCTCAGGTCCTAGTTTTCTGGGAATCTCTTTTGATCATCGGGTGAATAAGCTGGTCCAGCATCAACATCATCCCCGGGCACTGGTTGTTGTCCCTCGCCTCTGGCTTGAAAGCAATCATTGATCGGCATTCTGGGCCATCTCATTTACAGCATTTGCTTGTCACGCTTCGAAAGGCCGTTTCTTTCTTCCATTGCGGACTTGTCCTTGGAGGCCTCCCTACTGGAGAATACCATTCTTTTCTCATTGACTTCTTGAGATGGAAAAATATTATAGGAAAAGTTTATCTCACAGCAGCAGTCCATCTCGCGTCAGCAGCGCATCTTGCATCAGGAAAAGCAGGGTAATCATTCGTCCACGACACCGAATGTCCTTCTCAAGGTTTAACGCTCAGCCTTCTCATTCGACACTCCCTTTTGGACACTATTATATGTATGAGTGGGAAAGACCTGGACCAAGAGGCACCACTACCTGGAAACCCGGTTTTCCATTGTCAACGAATGGGCTACTGACTGGGCCCTTCCCTTAGTGCTTACCTAAATAAGTTGAACAAGACTTCCGTGAAGAAGAATTCACTAAGCCCCTTTCATTTAGGTGTAAATACTATGTTCCGTCACAGCCTTCCATGTTGTACTCTTCCCTACGTCCATGCCAGAAAGAGCCAGCTTGAAAGCCCCAAACTACTACTCCGTTAGTGGTCTAACCTTTTATCCGTCTCAGTAACCTGGCCCAGCATAAGAAAAAACCGCCTATCCATCCATTGCTCTTGCGTATTCCAATACCCTTTCATGATGTCGCGTATGGATCCTTGAGAATGAATGCGTCGTTAGACCTTCCAATTAAAGTGTCGCCATGTGGTGTATTGTGTATATGGATATAGATGCTCAGATGCACCCTTCTCTGCATTTATGGATGAATGTATCCTATATGGTATGGGTGGACACAAAAAACAAGGGTCTGAAAGAGGCTCGACCGATAGGGAGAGGGTATGAAAGCCAAGGAGAGCTCTCAACCAGGTAGAACTCATTCTACGGCCATTTTCATTAGTCAAAATCATTCTTTTTTTTTTCCATTTCAGGTGTGTCATTTGCTATGAAAGACGACAAAGAGCGTTTATAGTGCCCTTGGCCGTAGAGCGTGTTTTTCGAGTCTTAATCGTGGAGAATATTGACCCACGATGATCCCCATGCTGTTGATTCCGCCAGGGTCTCTCCAAGATTGAAGTCACCTTGCTCTTTTGCCCCCTCCCGGACCCTTTCTCTTGAATTTGTGAATCGTTGAGTGCTTACTCTTTATAGGGAGGGCGCCCCGTTCGTTTGGAGATTGGATTCGTCTTTCTTATATGTTTTCATTCCATGGACTATTTGATTTCATTTTCAATGTCAATCCGTATTTCAAGATTTGACTCTCGCTCGTAAACAAAAAAAAATAAGGATTCAGGCTCGCCCTCGCTAAAGTGGCAAAGAATCCTTCGCCGCGATTATAATTACATAAACCAGTCGCTGTCTCTACAATTTCGTAGAATATATGGATGAAGTCTCATTCATGGATTCATCTGGTGGGCAAGCCCTCGTAGACTTTTTCTACCTAAAGATTTGTCTCGGACGCTTCGATCACTGAATTAGACCCTACCACATGTGTTTAAGTTTGAGAGCCACCCTGTTCTCTATGGGTCGAAGCCCCAGACCAAGACCTTGTCGTGGATGGAGTTGCCCGATAATATGACTTACTGTTTATGCTATGGCTCTGTTGCTGGACAGTCAGCGGGAATTCCGGGCTGTCCTTGACAAGTGATCAATCCAAAGAGCTCCGATCGATGGAAGAAAGCGAGCACTCAACCTCACCTAGATCTTCCTTTGTTGCACCTAATATAGAAAGAAAGAAGACTGGTAATAGGTCTCTTTTCTTTTGGAAAAATCGATCTAAGTGTAGCCTGTTTTTGATTCATCCAATTGTGGAGAGTGAGTCTAGTTTCATACTTCCAATTCCTCTAAAGGAGTTGACCCGCATCAGTAAGAGGGATGATATATTGACAGACTTATCCCTGGACCATTTGCTGCCTACTTTACTGGCCTGGCCCTACCCCCTACTTGAATGAAAGCATTACGCCAAGTCCTTTTTCTTATTCCTTACTCTATTGGCTGGCTCACGGGACTACTTGATCAGTGGAACCACTCTATTTGATTACTAGTTATTCATTAAGCCCGTCTTTTATGCATACTAGAATTGTTTAGCCCAGGAGGGATTTCTCGACTCAAATGGGGCTCTTCTTCTTCAAAAGAGATCTCTGACAACTCGAGTCATCCACCACTATTACATAATAGGCCTCCTTCTGATCCAAGGCGCCCTTCTGTTCCAGCTGGATTATTCTCCTTTCTTTCAGGTCACTTTTGATGCAGGAATTAAGGTTGGGAAACCCCCTTAGAGCGTGAGTAGAGTCTTCAATCACAAATGAAATTGGATCAAGAGCCGTACTGGTTGAATAACATTTTTAGGTGCCATAGTTTATTGCAACTGAACCCTTGACCCGGTTGCTAATGAAAAAAAATAAAGATATTAAAGGTTTGCTTAGCTAGCTGCTTTGACTGGTGGGACAGAAAGAAGAATCTATCTTCAAGGAACTTCTTTTTGGCTGAACTAACCTCTTCCTTTTGCAGCCAGACAACTGGCAGATAAGCCGAGCATCTGAAGAACATAAGATCCGACGCCAGGCATAAAAGTCATATTGTCCACTAGGGCAATTGGCACAACCAGGTATCTCAAACATTGATAAGGGAGGAATCCGGCTTTCATTAGGATAACATTCTTTTCATCCGAATGACAAGGCTTGCTAACTAGGAGGATCGATTATGCTATAAGTAGAGAGACCTTCAAGCACCTTCGGAAGATTAAGGCACACCTCCTAACTCACTAATTCTCACAACAGTTAGTCGACCAGGAAGACCTAACTAAGACTCGAACCATTGGGAAACCCATCGGACTCGGCAAGGTGAAGCTTTCTGAGTTCTATTTCCAGTCTGGAATAAGAACAGACTGAACACAAAGCAGCCAATCGAAATCAACCTTCGAAGAGACACGAATCACATACCTTTCTGACAAACCGGATTAATTAAGAAGGGCTAGATCGACATCTCAGCTAAGGCAGGGCATTCATGGATGGTCCGACAAAGCAGCTTTTCCGTGGGGGGTCAATCGATCCTACTAACTCCTAAACGGCTCCCTAATTCCTCACCTAAAACATCCCGTAGGCGACAAAGAAAAGAAGTGATTAAAATCTCCTCGTATAGACAAGTAAGGTAAGGGTATCTGTTGTTTTCGGTCAAAGCGAGAGTGCCGATCAGAAGTAGCAAAAAAGGACTCTGTTTTTGATGAATTTCTGAGAAAAGTCGTTGAAAAAGTGGGTGAAATTAGTCAGCTGGGTGAGCTCGGAGCTTAGGCAGTGGAAAAGTGCTTCCTGGCTAGCGACTCGACTGTAACTCCTCTCCATGGCAGGGAGAGAAGCTTCAATTTCCACTCGTGAGACTGAGCGAGACAAGGAAGCGCAATACGACTCTTCATGATGAAGCGCCTTAACGCATCCTGGCACTTGTTTCTCAACACCGTATTTCTCGACAACTTGTATTTGTAAATAAAAAAGACTACTCATTCTGTCTAGTAATTCCTTATGGCATTAGGGACCTTCTTTCAGGTCAATTTCATGTTTTTTGGCACTCGGGAAATTTCTTTCTGGCATTCGTCAAGTCATTTTCATCGTGGTACTACTAGTCACTCTTTTCGGCACATCATAGGCCTCACCATCAGATGCCGAATTCGCTGAATAGGAATCCCTTGATCCGATGATCCGAGAAGGAAGGCCTTTCCATGGGTGGTGGGGAATGAAAGAAGTGAATTCATTTCCAAGGGAACGGATATCGCATATCGCAACTGACCACTAATAATCAAAATAGTGATCTCTCATTCTATCACATCTACCTTCCCCACCCTCCGCCCTTATCTCCAGAGGGGACCCTGGTCATCCACCGTATAGTACCTCGGGGTCAGTAGCAAACGAAAGCGAGCACGAAAGGAAGGCTTAGACCAGCTCCTTGTAGGGTGTAATTCCAATTGTCTTTGTCCCAATGTCTGTGATCAAGCCAGAAAGAATAGCTTAATAGAGATCGAATTCGGTACAGATATAAAGAAAAGGCTCACAGCAAGAGCATCTGGCAGGCGGGGTGTCAGCAGTTGGGCCAAGCGAAACAACAACATCACATGAATCTCTTTGTGGATCACTTTTCCTAGTCGCATAACCAAAGAAGAGGCATTGTCTCAATGAGCATGCAATAAAGTGTAAACAAGGCTCTTGCGCACACATCCGATATCGGTTTGCTTCCTCCACTGCACACACACGGCTAGTTGAAATGTGTAATGACAACGAGAAGACTGAAAGCGAGATTGCAGGCGAGTTGGTTAACGCGGATCCCAATTCATCATAGTAAATCCGCCTTGTGATCGGTTCGCAGAGAAGAGCTTGAATGCCTCATTGCTATCGCTTGAATTCATCTATTTGCTCATAGATCTTGTTTGTGGTCTACGAAGGGAATGTTCAGCGAGTATGCCTGCAATACGAGTAAGGGGAACTCTTGTTTGAGAACTTTAGCTAGGTTAGCTAGCTCAGCTTCTCCTATGACTA